>NC_079170.1:60406085-60706085 GCF_947568905.1 Ostrea edulis | reverse complement strand
ATTACGCACATCCGGGTTAAGGAAACATCATCAAATTGATCAGCGTGCGCGAACAATTTGCATGTGATCTAAAAACATTCCTCGGGTTATTATCAATTTTAGACACTAATCCTGCGTCTGAATTTCACAATAGAATATATTAAAGGACACATTTCATGTTTTCAAAGTATGCAAAATTACATGCATTTCGCCTTTATGCTTATAGTTATTAATTATAATAGTTCGTTCGTCGAAATTTTGCGATAATTAACCACAATACAGACTGAAATCTAAGTTCCGATTTCAAAAACGTCTAGTTAATTAGGTAGGTAGTCACGTGGTACAGTGACCTCAAATGCACCCTTCGGATTGTGAAAGTACTGTGATATATCATTAAAAACGCAGCTTTTAGGGGCCTAATTTATTCCCCATCGGCAAACATTTAAATCGATGTTGACAAATTTCCCGAGTTTTATATGTTTTTGCCACCAGTGCATACAAATAGCGATGTGAATGCCCAAATATATCGAGGAAAGCGAGTATGAAATCGGCAATATTGCGAGTAAATAATGTTCATATGGGTCGCTGTCTACAAACTATTTGGTAATGCTATTCCTTTATACATCTGTAATGGCGCTGTTTTTCTAAAATAAACATTGCAATCATTATCTATTTTGGATTAGACAAATTATAATATGTTACATTGTTGACAACTAGGCCCTAGGCCAAGCTACGGTCACGAGTGCATTTCGGAAAGAAAGAAGAAAAAAAAAACAACAACAATACAAATCAATAAAAATAATCAAATTTAAAGTGGAAATAACATTATTTTATTTTTATAAAGCAATCTTATTATTATTTTTGAATTGTGATCAGCACGTCGTTAGGAAGTGGGAGCAAAATAGAGCGAATGCAAATATTTATTTAAAATTTATTTTATGTTTGAATTATTGAAATCACACTCTTTAGCAAGGTGAAGATAACGAACAGTGATCAATTTCATAACTCCTACTCTTTAGCAAATAATATACAAAAGCAACACTTTGCCAAGACATTGTTTGAAAAGACACATATATCAGATCTGGCTGTGACATGTTCCCCATGAACGAGGAATGTGTACTGTATCTAAGTTAATTTGAGATAGCTATTTATCAAATGATAATAATCAAACATAAATGAATTCTAACTGCGGTTAATTTCTCATGCACGAATGATTCAATGTGCAGGTAAATCAATTTTAAATAAATATTTGCATTCGCTCTATTTTTTCTTTATCATTCTTACTAACTGAAACTGAAGTTTGATATCTCATAAACTCTCACCTTTTTGAATAGGCCAATCACTGTGTACGAATACACTTCACATGTATGTCGGCTATCCATGATCTAGTTTATCTTAATCATTAAAATGCAGAAATGTGAATATTAGAGAAGTCCTTTCTATTGAAAAGCATATCGGATGATATAATCCAAGCATCTTCACAACAGTATATTGAACGCGTTAAGGAGAATAATGTATAAGAGGCAATAAGCAGAAAAAGGATCTGAACGTGAACGGATATTTTCTTCTTTCAAAATGCATATTTACATAACCTTAAACCTTAATTTCTGCTCGTTAGTGGCGTCATAAATTTGAGAAAGCTCTTCACTAACTAAGGATGTACATATAGCTTGTTGTTAGATATGTAAAATGGAAATACGATATCTAGTAACCTATGTATTAATTCATTATTGTCACACTCGATATGAATTTAACTTCTTTAGCATGAAATGACGCGCCTTGACAAAAAATACATGTATTAATATTCTCTAGAGCTCTGCAAAATCCGGTTTTTTTTTCGGAGGCCAGGCCCACAATTTTACCTGTACTTCACTTTGAAAATTTATTACAATGAAATAAAAATATAATTTTGGAGGTGTATTGAGTATACTTCAAAAGAACGCAGTAGTTCTTTCGATATCCATGTACTATGATATGAATTGATTTTATCAAGTTCTGCACATTAACGTTATTATAGCCTTCAAGTGGTGACTTACCTTCTTTGGAAATAGGAGTGAATTCATCTTCACAACTCACTACATTCGGTGCACGTCGCTGAAGTATGTTGTCTTCCACAACCACTGGTTTATATTCAGGGTTTCTGATATCGGAATAGTTATATTGCATCATGGTGAATTTATAGTTGACGTTAAATTCAAAATGACACACATCATTTACACAGTTACCAGATGGTCTCACCACCCGACATAGACTTATACTTGTAGAGAGAAAACAGACAACAACTCCCAGAAACCAAGTCATTGTGCAGTCTATGAAACTGCTAATCACCATGTTCTCTGTGGAACTAATGATCACTGCAGTTTGTGTCACGGACCCAGACTGTCGTTTCATTGCATCAATTAAATTTGGAGCATTGTGATTCAGTGCATATTTGGAAATATCCTACCATTCAAGGCCAATTGCTAATCAGTTTCATTATCATTCGGTAAACGTATCAAACCCATCACCACACATTTCAACAAAAAACTGCGAATTAGACGTATAACTGTCAGTATTGTGCATTTTGATGCGTTATATGAAACTCGATGAATAATGTTTCCGCTATAAAGCATATTTCTAATTGCAATTGCATTTCCAGTTTGAATATTGACATTATGTAATCTAAAGTTTCAATACTAGCTGATACTAAGAATACTTATACTGGAAAGAAGGATATGATAGGTATAGGGTCTTTGAAAAGATTCACCAGTCTCTCTCTCTCTCTCTCTCTCTCTCTCTCTCTCTAAACGTTTATAATCTAATTGAGCATAAAGAAGACTAAAATATCTGCTAGCAAGAAACCTGAAAGTAACCAATTTGATTTCTTAAATTACTTTTGTTACACAAGTAATTTCAATTGAATTTGAAATTACTAAATGCTAATGATCTAAATAGGTAATGCAATCGCTTCCTTTTGCAGCAGTGAAATAATTTGACATAAGTAACGTATCGTCAACGCCTCAATGCGTCATCTAATTCGAAAATGTTTTTCGTGATAAACGTCCGTACGTACCATACTTCTTCACTTTGTCAGTTCAACAAAGGTTAAAAATCATTAAAGGTTTGTGAAATGATTCGTATGTTCAATTAAATGTTTACATTCAAAAATCACTTCTTCAAGCATTCAATGCCATGTTTCTCATGCACTCTCTATTCTTCGTACATGATTTTTGTGTGGTCACTTGTGATTCGATAAAAAGTCAGTTCATGGAGTTGGTTTATATTTCTGTGTTGAGATATTGCAAACTCTAACTTTGATTGCTGTATGGTCCAATCGTCAAACCAATTTGCAACAATCTATGTTTTCAATATATGGTGAACTTTTAAACTTTTTTGATATTCCAATTATTCACTAAAACTGCAGTCATTTTCATGAAATTTGATATGGAACCTACATTGGGAAGGGAGACAAAAGTTGTGTTTTATGGATGTCCTGAAAGACAAAATTCTTTAAAAAAAAAACAACTTTAAAATATTTCTACACTTTTGGGACATATAACAGAAAAACTATTTGTAAAAAAGATGATGATCAGTGCTGCCTCTACCAAAATAGGGAAATCCATGATCCCTTAATGGTCTCTGTAGTGGGAATGTGATTTCCCGTTAATATTCTACGTTAAGTCATCTAGTCTTTACACAATCAAACTGAAAACATGACGATAAGAATAAAAGAGAAAAGGCCATAACCTTTGTATCTGGGGTTCTTATCAGCTTCATTCAGTAAAAATGCGTTAATTCTTAGACAATTTTTAAGCAACTAAGCTAAGAGTATTGCCATTTATTGAGAGAAATTTTTACAAAATTGTTAAACATGCATGTATGTCCCCCTGTTGAGGGGGTTTGATGATAATATGATTTCTAATATTGAAAATGTTTGAATGTAAGGCGAGGATGGTGAACAGCGATCTCACAACTCCTATAAGCAATACAAAATAGAGAGTTGGGCATACACGTACCCTGGATATACCAAAGGTAGGATCAGGAGGCTGAGGGTTTTAATTAGCATAAAGCATAAGCATCCCCCGAATGTATTATTTCTTCAAACATTTTGTGATCATCTGACCATCAAATAATCAAACTGGACACAATATTGTAGTTATATGACAGGCTCTTCAAATCGACCTCTCCCCATCTGTCATTTTATATGGAATTATTAGTGTGGTCAATTCTATAGATCAACAATTACAAGAGAGGCGATCCTATGGAAATTTATTCAAATTTATTCATAGCTCTTATCCTTGGACGAATTTGGCTCCACTTTTTTGGCACGCTGTTTTTGGCTATATTTAGCTCTAAAACTTCATAGTTATTTCGGATTTCAAACATTTCGGTTGAGCATCACTGAAGAGACATTATTTGTCGAAATGCGCATCTGGTGCATCAAAATTGGTACCGTATAAGTTTTACATTATATGAAATATAATGTAATAATTACCAATAAGAATTTTTTTCGTTATTGATAATTACGCATTTAAAAGTAGTTTTAAAAGATAAGATGATAAGATACATTTAGATGCAATTGAAGTAAATTCACCAATACTACGTTAATGTCAGCCAAAAATTTGTAGAAATTTGACGTAAACTACCATGTTACTTAAGTCCCCATATGGACAAAATTTTATTCTCCTTTGATTATTGAAAACACTGTTTGATTTGGCATAATATTGTTACATGTAACAGATATAAATTGACTTGAACGTATCCTTTTCCATGAGTGATTTTATTTTGTGCACTTATCAGTAAAAGAAAGATGAATCAATTTATTGTAGTACTTTTTAATTAAGCCCATATTTGTCCACTAATCTTACTCATATATTTACTTGGGTCCAATGCACCATGTTACTTGAATTTCATAAATTGTTATGTAAAGAAATCACTACCAAATTTGTAAACTTCATATCCAATGGGTCCAGAATTTGAGGCCTATGGCGGAGCTTTATTGCTGATATATGTATGTGCTATTTCCTTAAAAATCAACTTCTGAACAAACAGAAGTTATTCGAAAGAACTCTCTATTCATGTAGGGTATGAAGGTCCTGCCCCTTTGTTTCCGGAATTATAGATGTCGGGTGAGGCTATTCTAATGTTTCATACACTGAGAATATATGAGTTCTTTTAGAATTGTCTTCTTGACACCAAACAATCAAAACTTGCCAACGTATAACAATAATGAGAAAGAGTTATTCATTCATTTCCATGGTTCAAGGATTCTCTTTCATACTTGGGCGGAAGTTGCATTTTCACATAGTAAAAGAATTTAATTTCTAAAGATGTTCTTCTAAACAGCAAACACCTAGCACATAGGCAGACTGCATGGCTGTGATGGGTAAGGAGTAATTACCGAATTACCGAATTACCGAAACTGAATTTCTAATGTTTGCATGAATAGTTCGAATATCATAATAGAAATACTGATGCATATATATGGATCATACAGAGATAAAACAGTTTTGTAATAACCTTCACCGTTATTTGTGAACACACAATAAACAAATTAACCCCATATCAATTGCACCAACAAATACAGAAAATATAATACAGAGTAATCACTGTAACATCTGTCCACATCTCCATCTTCTGTCCCTTCCTTCCCACTTTTCAACTAATATAATAAACGTTGTAAATAAAAGACACCATAAGCTGATACTTGGCATCAAATTGCCATATGGCCACATGGTGTGTAATGATTGGTCACAACATCTGAAGACCAATTAGTTTTCTGGGATTGGAAAGTACATTGAATGTACTCAATCCAAGGGCCAAAAGTGTTGTCCTGAAAAAAAAAATAAGACATAGATGTCGATATTACAGTTCATTTGATCCGTAACATCTATCAGTTTGTGATTGTGCAACCATATTTTCTGTCCATCACAATGTTGCTTTGATCGACTCAAAAAAGAGAGCTTTCAATTGCGAATACAAATTGCCATAAATGTTCTATCTAATACGAACGTAATTGAAATATGAAGATAGTTGGTTAGAATATTTCTCAATGTTGACCAGCGGGTATGATCGGAATATGGGGTAAACAACAGGTGTGACCTAAAACCCTATTCCACCTCTGGTGTATCCAGGGGTCTGTGTTTGCCCAACTCTCTATTTTGTATTGCTTATAGGAGTTATGAGATTGATCACCGTTCGTTATCGTTACCTTTCATTGGACCGGTCAATGTATTATCTGATGGTATATAGTGACACACTTTTTTTTTTAACATTAGAATTAAAGAATACAATGATCAAAGATATATGTAGTGGGTTCGATTGATTGATTGATTGTATCGGTAACACATATTTCCGATTCTGGCGGAACTCCATTTGCTGCCCATCCATTAGCGACCCCAATTCTGACCTATACATACTGTTCCTTCCAAGATCTGTACCGTCATACATCGCACGTCTTTTAAAGGAATACAAGTCAAGTCAACCATTACAGTCAAAACTGAGGTCGCGACTTGTGTCATAACTTAGAATCAAAATATACGGACAACGCCAAATCAGCTGAGCTGCGTCACATAGAAGATGGAGATAACCAACAGTGATAAATCTCTTAACTCTTCTAAGCAATATAAAATAGAAAATTTGGCAAACATGAACCCTTATATACACCAGAGGTGGGATCAGGTATCTAATAGGAATAATCACCCCCTGTCGACCGGTCAGACCCGTTGTGTACCCCATATTCCAACCAGGCAAACGGAGTCACCTTTAGTCAAAATCAGTATACCAAGAAAGGCCTAACAATTGATATGAAACAAGTCAGACAACATTTGACCCAATGATAGGGTGTATTGACAAACTAGATTGTTATAACAACGAAAGAATTCGCAAATTGCTGACTTTGAACGAGATTGGTGAAACCCCTGCACCGACAACTTGTTTGTCAGTAGCCTGCCTCGATTTGGAAACTGACCATATGCACAACAAGCTCTTGCGTATCGAATCAGTTGAGAGATATAAACACCATATATTGGTGATAATGGATTATTGATACATAAATATGGGAATTTGACGATGGAGAAACTGAAATCATCCTGTTTGTCATAAAGTTGAGTTGTTAGTTTTTAAATCGAAGCAGGCTACTGACAAACAATTGATGTACACATGTTCCAACAGTCTCGTTTCGAGTCAACATTTCAAAAATTTTATGGTCGTTATAACGATCTAGTTTGCCAATACAATCCATCATTGGGTCAAATGCCGTCTGACGTGTTTCATACCGATTGATAGGCCGTTCCTGGCACACATGATTTTGACCACGGATAACTTCGTTTATCTGATCAACATGTATGGCTCACGGCGGGTGTAAGCGGTCGACAGGGGATGCTTATTCCTCCTTGGCACCTGATCCCACCTCTGGTATATCCAGGGGTCCGTGTTTGCCCAGCTCTGTATTTTATATTGCTTATAGGGGTTATGAGATTGATCCTTGTTCGTTATCTTCACCTTTCATAATACGTCGTTGATATATCTAGATGTGGAATTGAAGGACACAGCAAAGGATTTGTTCTTCTCACGTAGGAGTTTTTGAATAAATTCTGCTTTATAAGAATATAGAAATAAGGCAGCTAACAAAGGAGCACAATTCGTGTTCATGGGCATTTCAACAAACTGTTGGAATACCTTATCTTCAAAGATCAAGAAGATATTGTCAATGATGAACTCTAGCATATTTTTTATTTCAACTTCAGGGTACTTGTGCATGGAATTAGAGTGGTGTTTAAAAAAGTCATTTTTGGATACCTGATCACCAGATACATGTATGAATATTTCCGTTTTCCATTTTTGTTGACAAAGCAACTGTCTGTGATGTCAAAAAGTGCAATTTTTTAATTTATCATGAGGAATGGTCGTGTAAAGCGTTGAAATAAAGCATACGTTTTGATGTTGTGACCTTCCAGATGACACCAAGAAGTCAATATGTCTTGAAATTTTCAAGAACCTTTCAAAACGTTTAAATTATCTATATCATTTTCATTTTATATATGATATATATTTCATAAATTAGCGTTTTAGAATCTAACATATATAGAACTGTCACTGTTTTAGCTATCAAAAAAATAATCCAGCTTTCGATCTTAAAAAGTGTTTTTTTTTTCCATTTTGATAATTCTACAGATATATGATCTTATGTCATTCTGTCATTTAATTTCATTTAATTGTTTTATTTATCAGTATTACATTATTTGTTTTATTGTTGCATTCCTTTTCTAACCCTTGTAAAGTTCAAGGTCACTAGGACAAATGTTTGGTATCAAAGGAAATGTTTGTTCAACTGAAATCCATATCAGAAACGTCAAAGCCATACCAGCTTAGTTTAAAAGATATAACCATGTTGACAGTTTCCCGTTAAGATCTGACGCCGACTTATTGACAAGAGCTATCCCTATGTTAATCCCGACAAGGCAAAAAAAATCCAGGAATGTTGTTTGGATGTATCCGACCTTCTGGAGCGGTTACAGGATGGGAAACCTATAACTCCCCGGAACAGATTTCCAGATTCTAATACTTCCGAGCATAAATCAACAACATGGGCAATACTTTGATTGTTACAACATGTATAATCATTCAATACCACTCATTTACTTTAAATTAATATTATTTTTAGAAGCGAAAAAAAAGAGGCTTAGATAATGGTACATATCTACAGACCAGCTGAGATATTTTCAGTTATCTCAGATTTTTATTTTAATGTGTGCAAAACATGGTGCATAATTAAGTAATCGGAGACAAAAGGTATTTATGTTGATGCACAATTAATAAATTCATTAAAATGAAATTTCCGACATTAATTATGATAGATTAGCAACCTAACAATGTGTAATAGTTTACGTGAAAATTGGGACTTCCTCGCCGCATTCACCGAATATCGAAAGGCATTACTATATGTTTTGAATTAGGATAGTGTATCTCATATCTATTCACTAATCACTAATGAATTCTGTCGAAAGATGATGTAAGATGATGGACAAAATACGAAAAAACTTGATACCGTGTCAGAATGATGTCTTACTTGTTTCATACCGATTGTTAGGCCGTTATTGGAACACCGATTTTGACTACGGATAAATATGTTTATCTTATCAAGATATAGGGCTCACGGCGGGTGTGACCAGACGACAGGGGATGCTAACTCCTTTTAGGCACCTGATTATACATCTGGTATATGTATATCCAGGGGATCGTGTTTGCCCAACTCTCTATTTTGTATTGCTTATAAGAGTTATGAGATTGTTCACTGTTCGTTATATTCAGCTTTCATAAGCAATAATCAGAAAAATGACCTGGATGTTAACGGATTGTTCACTCTCAAAATGGGTGTTTAAATTTTCCTTAATCTCAATTCTACTCGCTCGTGGCGAAATATATTTAGAAAAAGGTCTTTGTTCACTTATGATATAGCATGATGTTAAAATGGAAATATTTACATTCACTTTTTAACTCTTTGATATCAAGCATTAGACAGTTTTGATAATAATGATGATTCCAGCGCATGCTGCTCAAAGTGCTTTACAATACATGCAAACCGTATATCAATCTAGAACTGTCTCAGCTTCCTGGGACGGATACAATGCAAGCTGCCATTACAGGCGCTAGAGCACTAACATTCTAACAATATAGTTCACTGTCTATAGCCAGGTACCCCTTATATCATCAAAGTGACATTATGACTGATTGACACCTATAGTTATTATGCATGTACCTACACGGTTTACAAATAGATTTTGAAAAGATGTGAACTGTTTAACTTTGTGAAGAATATGATGTTTATGAATCAATTCAATAATTGGATTATTAGTCTTTTCCCAGCATTACGCACTCTTCTCTTTTTACGATATAAAACCGTATGTGATATTCCATGGCTGTTCTGTTAGTCGCTACGGACCCTAATAATTAGGAGGAAAATTTAAAACTTAGATGGGAAAATACACACATTAAAAGGTTTTGAAAATGTAAATGTAGGCAGTGAATGGTTGTTTTTGAAAGATTTAGTCTCATAAAAAATAATCCATTGCTTACATACGATATCTAGTAACCTATGTATTAATTCATTGTTGTATATGTTCCATGTCACAATCGATATTAAGGTGAACCTCTCGAGGATAAAATTATGCTTTTTGAAAAAAAATATTAACGTTCTCTAGCTACAAAATTCGTCTTGCGCCGGGGGTCAGACCCACAATTCTACATGTATTCCGCTGACAAAAATCATTGAATCAAATTATTATCGACGATGTATCCTTCAAAAGAGCGCGGTGGTTCATTCGATATTCATATCCTCAAATATGAATTTTTATCAAGTTCGAAATAATGAAAATATGATAGCTTTCAAATGGTGACTTACCTTCTTTGGAAATAGGAGTGAATTCATCTTCACAAGTCACTACACTCGGTGCACGTCGCTGAAGAATGTTGTCTTTCACAACCACTGGTTTATATTCAGGGTTTCTGATATCGGAATAGTTATATTGCATCATGGTGAATTTATAGTTGACGTTAAATTCAAAATGACACACATCATTTACGCAGTTTTCGGATGGTCTCACCACCCTACAATAATAGCTTTCATTCATATGTCGATTTGATATATCCCTGTGAGCTCGAAATAAAGGACACCACAGAGTCGTCCACTTCTGCTTCATAATTAGATATTTTATTGAAAGTAGACATTAACGGCAAACTAACAACTCAACTGTATGACAAACGGGATGATTTCAGCTTCTCCATCCTCAACTTCCCACATTTATGTAGCAATATTCCATTATCACCTGCATATGGTGTTTATATATCTCAACTGATTCGATATGCAAGAGCTTCTTCTGGGTATAGTCAGTTTTTAAATCGAGGTAAGCTACTGACAAACAAGTGGATGGTACATGGATTTCAATAGTCTCGATTGAAGTCAGCATTTCGCAAATTCTATGGTCGTTATAACGATCTAGTTCGTCAATACAACCTCGCACTGGGTCAAATGCTGTCTGACGTGTTTCATACCGATTGTTAAGCCGTTCTTGGCACACTGATTTGACTGCGGATAACTCCGTTTACCTGATCAGGATATGGGGCTCACGGCCGGTGTGACCGGTCAACAGGGGATGCTTACTCCTCCTAGGCACCTGATCCCACCTCTGGGGTGTCCAGGGGTCCGTGTTTGCCCAACTATATATTTTTTATTGCTTGTAGGAGTTATGAGATTGATCAATGTTCGTTATCTTCACCTTGCATAGAGATATTTTTGCATACAGGAAACAGACAAGAACTCCCAGAAACCAAGTCATTATACAATCTTTGGAACCCTTATATGCAATCACCATGTTCGCTGTGGAACTAATAATCAATTTGCGGTCTGCGTGACAAATTGTGTCCCAATTTGTCATTTCATTCTGTCAATCAAATTTGGAGCATTGGGATTCAGTGTATACATGTAAATATCCTACCATCCAACGCCACATGCTAATCATTATGATTATTATTCGGTAAACGTATCAAACCCATCACCACACATCTCAACAAAAAAACCCTGCATCATAGACGTGTAAGTGTTAAGTTTAATTAATTTAACTCCATGCAATGCATTATAATAATTTCCCTAGAAATCATTTTTCTATTTGCAATTTCATTTCCTATCACAGATTGAATATTGGCATTTTATAGACTAGAGTTTCAATAATGGCTGATAAAATACTGGACATAATAATTTGAATATTGTAGGTATAGAGATCTTGAAAAATCTAGGTAGATTCCACATTTTATTTCATTCACAGTTTTATTTTATAACTTACCTTTCTCTCTCTCACTGCAATAAGTTCCTGTGATCTGAATTTGAAGATGTAATGATCTAAATTGTGAGGTTTAGATGAAATACCAAGGTAATAAATTAATAAAGATATACATTTAACAAAACTTGCAGAGGTTCTTAGTTATTGTAATTTGGTCAAAATAAAAAGGATCTTCCTATGACACCCACTTAATAATTTGTAAACCTTTCTAATCAAATGGGACATTTCGAGGACTTAGATATCTGCTAAAACATGAAAGTAATCAATTTAATATTCAAAACCATGCATTTATTACTTAAGTAATTTCAATTGAGTTGAAGGCACTGAATACGTATGATGTGTGAAGATAATACGATCTCTTCATTTTGCAACAGTGAAAGAAGATGAAATTTAGCACAAAATATAAATATCGCATCGTCAACTCGCCATCTCCTTCGAAAATGTTTTTTCGTGATAAACATCCATACTTAACCATAATTCTTCATTTTAAAGTTCAACAACGGTTAATAAGCAATTAAAAGTTTGAGAATCCACTATTCATATGTTCAATCAATTGTTTACATTCTCTAAGCTGTTCTTGAAACATTTAATATACTGTTGATCATGCACTCTCAGTTATTCATATCATATACTTTTGTTGTTGTGGTCCTATGACATGTCATTTCTATATTTCTACGCTTAGATATTGCAAACCTTTATTGCTGCATTGTTCAATCGGCAACAATTTTCAGCAACCTATGTTTTCAATATAAGGTGTACCTTTAAAATGTGTTAATATTTGAAGTCTTCACTAAATGTGCAGAAACATTTTCCATTAAATTTGGTATGCAGCATTAATAAGGAGGGAGAGCAAAGGTTATATGTTTATAAATGCAGTCATATAAATATCGTTTTCAATTTTCATAAGTATTTGTTTTTCTAAAAGAGATTAAAACGTCTGTTTGAGTCGTTTAGGCATGTGTTACTACATATTCATATCATGCATCAAATCACAGCAAGATGTGGACTTTACAATATCTTATTTGCAAACAAAACACTTTTTTATCATTCCGAAATTAAATCAGAAAAAATGGTATAGCGTAATTAAGAGCTTGTATTGCTTTTAAATGGTAAAATCATGCTTCATTCAGGTGATCAAACGATCAATTGAATAAAATTCTAGTGTAATGAGTCGCGTTGAGGGGAAGGCAACCCTTGAACGAAATTGTAAATATGGTGATCCCAGGGGTAGAGGTACCAGGATTTGGTCAAAATGGTTATAGTGATGAAATGTGTTATCATTTGAACAATCTTAACTTATTGATAACTACCCGTTCAATTCTTTTCAAATTTAGTATGAAGCTAAGTTTAACATCTACGTTGAACTTTAGGACTCCTGCACCCAGGGGCCTTAGGAGCAAGATAAAAACTACCAAACATTAACCAATATTCAAACATCTCCTATACAACTCTACATATGCAAGAAAAAAAAATGTATAGTCATATAAAACAGGAACACCTCTACCAAACAAATGTAACATTTCATGATCATATGGGTTTTGGTTTCAGGACAGTACCAACATTATATTGGTGGTTATTGTCTTTATCATGTCAACTACTTTTTTTAATTTGCGTATACAGTATAAAAACTAAAAACATATTTAGGAAAAGCAGAAAAGGATGTATCAATATTTGGAATTTTGCAGCCCCAGGAGTTTGACTCTAGGGTGGGTCTAAAATATTCATATCGTGTTAATACTACATATAAGATATTTTAGTAAAGCCTCCTTCATTAGTATGGACACTTTAGGAGGAAATTATGTTTTAAGAACACACCTTGTTTCACAGTTGTGTTAAGTAGGGCCATAGAAATATGTCAGGAAAAAAAGCATTAATAAACAGATCAATTTGTGACAAATTCTGTAAAAACAGCCGTTTATACAAAAACAATATGTATATATCATTAAGTGCATATTGACCTCCTATACATTTTTCACCAGACCGACAGTCTCTACATCAACTCTGTATCACGTGATCAAATATCAAGATAAAAACATATCGTGTATGTATAAATCGTTGAATTGGCACGATATCCAGATATCAATGCACGTTGAAGTTAATATAACTTCAAAGCATATTACTTTCTTAATTTGAAAAGTGCTGAGAGCAAGTTTATTGCGACTTGTAACATGTCTAATTTTTGCATTGCATATGCAAGATGCAGCGATTTTTGCACATACGAAGTTGAATCTAGCCTGAAAAACATATTTTCTGTTGAAGCCTGAACTTGCTCCCCTAACTTTCCTTTTGCACTGAAGTTCACATGTCGCATAAATCAAACATCTTTCACTTAAAAACCTCGGAGTGTCGTGCCAATAATGAAATTTTTATATACGGAAACCCTGTTTATGCAAATGAGTCCATTGTGAAAGTGCAGATTAGGGGCGATATCAAGATCACAATATAATATGGATAGTACTTTAGCATGTATGTTATATAGAAAAGAAATTGAAACTTTTTCAATATCAAAGAGAATTAATATAACCCATTTGACAGAAACTTTTACGTGATTGCAGTTTACCGTTTGACAGCGGTGGTAAATAACGAAACAATATTTTGACATTTCCAACCACAAAAGGACTGTAGATATGTACGTCATGACCTTCGTCATGATGTATTATTCATTGTGACGTCGCGCAATGTGCCAGTGCGGTAAAGTACATTTATGTACAGGACTGGTATTTATGGAGAAAGCCTTAACTCAACCGCGTTTATTATAATGTTGTTCAATAATAGAATTCAGATCAGATGTACAGAACTGGGACTTTGTTTTAAAGTCCATAGTGCTTGGGGCTAGTGATACTGTAACGGTCTATGCGGGTGGTCTTAACTTCCTATTTATTTTTGCAACACTGAGTTATCTCCCTTGAATCATCAACTTTTGATTACTCAAATCTATCACTCACCACAGCCTACAACCAATACCTCCTATTATTTACCCGCGCTCTCTAAGTTACACTAAATTTATTAATACACGAAATCTCTTAAATTCTCTACTCTATTTGTCAAGCTTATAACACCTAGAGTGGAAGGAAGTCACAAAATTCCCTAAACATTCAGTATCTTCTGATTTGATTCTATACTCTTTAATATCCCGCATTTCCAGCTTGGTTGGAAAACCCTCAATTCTAGAGAACCTTGTAAATTTCTGCATTTGAAATGAGACAAAATACAATTTTACAATTTATTAAAATGGTTAAATCTCTCAAATAAACAATCAACAAATTCTAAACTCTGTCTCAGTCTGTCTCAATACTTATAATTTCCACTAGTGGAACTCTTCAAATTAAAGGCGTGTAAAGTCCTGCTACCGGGACAACATAATGTAAACACATTACTTAGGCATACATAATATGAATTATGGTATCGAATACATATTATAACCGACTGCAAACCACAACATTGATTAAAATTCTAAAGTCAAATTTAGGAATTGATTATTCTTACAAGAAAACAGACGAACTTATTAAACTATGTGAGGAAGAGAAGCTACTAAATTTGCCAAGTCTGACCGATATAAAGCGTCAATCGCAAGAAGAACTGTGAAGGGAAAAACCTATGTGCACATCCAACACAAGAACTTTTCTTGTAATTAATGTGATGAAAATGTTTTTAAAGTTATTCTGTCAGACTATGAAGACATTCTATTTTATCATACAATTAGGACAGGTTCATATGGCATGGACTTTGTAATCCCCCCCCGTCAATTTCCATATTTTAGAACAAGTTATATACATGTATATGCCAAACTGCATTTTTTAAAGACGTTTATAACACTAATTAACACACCTAATGCGTTTCCAAACTGCATCTAAGCTAATTTGAAATTTACAAAATATTGATGGACTTGGGTGTCCAGAGAACATCGTTGTTTGGAATTTTTAAAATAGGCGTGGTGGAATTTTAAAAACATGTAACATCTTTAATAAGATAGTGTTAGAATATTTGAAAAATGCAGTTTGACTAATGGTAATTTTATTTAAAAATACACCATGTACTTTAACTTTTAAACGCGGGGGGGGGGTGCTATGACCGTTTCGTTTATGTCCCAGTAATCTCGCACTTGCTCGCGAGATTTGTGCATTTTCTTACCAATCACGCAAAGAGTCATCAAAGCGCGATAACTCCAACGAGCTGGTAATGAGAAGTATTCAAACAACTTTTCCCACCACACTTATGTTGGAAAATCAATCAACACTCAAAAGTATAAATTATTCCTGACCTCATGGATGAAAGTAAAAAACCAATAACTAAAACTTAAATCCTTGAACTTAATTTCTGGAATGAATTTCCAACACTATTGAAATTCCTGAATAATGTCTAAATCTGAATTCCAGTTATAGAACAACAGCAAAATTTAGAAATACACTAGCTTCCTCAGCTAAATGTATAAATTACACAAATCTAATAATAATAAATGAATTTCAATAAATTCTCTAACTAATTTATCTGACACCAATTTACTAAATATTCAACAAATAGCAAATATCAGCAGAGTTTAACTTCTCACTAAAAGTCACTTAACTCAATCAAAACTCCCTAGGAAATTCCACAAATAATTCCAAAAGACCCAAAAATGTGCTGGAAATGTACCTGGCTCTTCTTAAAATAAAATTAAAGTCATTCTAAAGTCTAAATACAAAAATGCCCAACCTATGCTAACTTCTAACCTCTTACCCCTAAAACGCTGCTTCCCTAAGCAAATGAACCTCGCAGAAGAACCAAAATTCCTTGAATCTCCCCTTTTTATACAAAAACATGACGTAAAAGTTGGAAAACGTTGGATACGTTGGAAAATGTCGGAGAATATCTCGTGACATTTCCCACAAGCGGCAAAACTCGTAGAAAAATCTACCAAATACATACAAGACAATTATTCTGAATTAAAATCATCACTAAATACATTCCTAAACTGAAATAAGTAGATTATCATCCATCTAATGCAACAAATAACACGATTAACTCCATAAATACCGAAGCTATCGTAACTTTTACGATCGGACTCGACCTCCATTAATTAAGACAACCAAGTCTGTAAACAAATTCTACCAGCTTACAACAGGACTATAAACCATCGTAAATCAACTGAAAACAAGTTAAACTACAGGAAAACATGTCATCATCTATAAAGCTATGGTTTACTTTCTACAGGATCCCATTTAAGAGGTCCTGGCAAATTAAGTAAGCTAAAATTCTACAACTTTGCCACAGCTTACGATCAGCTGATTTCTACTAAAGTCAAAACATGTGCTCAAACTATTTCAACACATACAAATCACTTAAACTTTTCAATAATCACCTATCAACTACGTGAAAGGCATAAATTATACATATTCCTGCAATGTCAAGTCAAAATACACAAATACAAGTTCCTCTAAACTTTCATCAATAAATGTCATCAATAATCAGGTTCAGTAACTCTGTATGAAACTAATCTGTCAAATCACTGGACTGTTACAATACGTTTGATTACTTCTCGTGTGATCAATACGGCCTGTTGGCGTTCTGTATATTTATGAATTAAAGCATGGATCTGAGTATTTTAAGATATCGTTTATGAGAAAAAAATGTGTCATTTTTATGTATTTATAAATAGCATGCGCTTGGGTGTTTTAAGAGACCATTTATTTGTATGAATACACCTGCTATATAGTATTGTATTATTGTAACACATTATCACCTCAATGTGGTGTTTATATCTCTCAACTGATTTGATACGCAAGAGCTAGTTCTGCATATGATCAGTTTTTAAATAGAGGCAGGCTACTGACAAACAGGTTGATGTTGCAAGGGTTTCAACAATCTCGTTTAAAGTAAGCATTTCGCAAAGGCACTTGACCCTACCTTTGGTATATCCTGGGGTTCATGTTTGCCCAACGCTCTATTTTGTATTGCTTATAGGAGTTATGAAATTTATCACTGTTCCTTATCTTCACCTTTCTTCTAATAAATCATGCATACATAAAAGAAAAATCCAATGGAACCGATTATTTAACTTTCAAAGCTATAAATTGTATAAAGGAAGATGATAAGCTAAATATTAAATGTTTCAATCGTTTTTCGTGATGTGTTCTGACTACTCTCGAAAATGTAGATGGAGTTGCAATGACACTTTTTATGATTCAAACTGTAATTTTTCGACACCTATCAAACACCAGCTGCCAATATGAAAATTCTGAAATCTTATTACGCGTGTAGTTGGCATTCATTTTCAGGTCCTAGGATACTAGGTGACTAGTCCTATAAATTTCGAAACCTTATTTCGCATCTACAGGATTTTAGTTTTCAGCTCTTCAACATTATGTGATTTCTCCTGAAAATATAAATGGAATTCAAGTGACAAGCTTTAGGATAGAAAACTAAACTTTATTTTTGGCCAATTTTCGACTCCTTGAGCCAATATGAAAATTTCGAACCCTTGTTGTGTATCTATATGGCATTAGCTTTTCAGCTCCTATAGTATCATGTGAATAGCGCCTTAAACGTTCCAACAGTTTTAGTGATAACATGTTGGACGGACGGACAGACCGGAACAACAGTAATACACCCGAGCTTTCTGAAACACCAATGCTGTCTTTAAAACATTTGAGGGCATCTAACAGACAGACTGTATGAAATGTACTATGATAATTACCAATATTTAAAACATTGTCTTCTTATTTACCATTTTCACAAATCAATTTTCAAATGTCTTAGCAATTACCCCATTGTTATTCTATATGAAAAACTGTTTTTCTAACTCTTTATAGAAATATACTGATGAATTTCATCTTGATGTAAAGATGAAATGGGGCTAAGCTAGGTTTGTTAGCACAATGGTATTCCGAATTGAAAATAGTTTCCCAATCTACTCCATGGTATCTTCTATACGGTAATTATATGACTTGGGTGGGGCATAAAATCACACCCTTTTCATGAAAGAGTTTTAGCTTTATCTCTAGATGTTGATTTCACCATTTAATATTTACAGCCATTACCTATGAAAACCAGTAAATCAAAATTCCCAACTTCTACACCTCCATTCGTTTTAATGTTATCAATTATAAATGGTTGTAAGAAGCTTCGAGTTAGTCATGCTGGAGTTAATTATCAAAGAGTGTATATATTCCTTCAACAATTTATGTAATTGTAAGTATGAAATGTGAAGATAACAAACAGTGATTAACTCCTATAAGCAATACAAAATAGATAGGTGGACAAACACGGACCACCGGACACACCAGAGGTGGGATCAGGTGCCCAGGAGGAGCAATCATCCCCTGTCGACCGGTCACACCCGCCGTGAGCCTCACATCCCGATCAGGCAAACGGAACTATCCGCAGTCAAAATCAGTGTACCAAGAACGGTCCAATAATCGGTATGAAAGTGACAAACTAAATTGCCACAACGACCATAGAACCCGTATACCATATATTTATTTTCTCATAAAGAATGAAAACACAACATTCTATAAGAGTTTTAAAATTTATTGTTTGGCAGATATTAGCTACAGCGGTCAGAAACATATAAACAATAAAATAAACTGTGAAGTCGTCGAAAAAACGGGGTTATCCACTGAAAAAACATTTTATGTGCTGTTTAATGGCAAGTAGCATGTTGGGTTAATCGCAGTTATGCTAATGACACAATCAACACACGTGGATTTTGATTTGAACCTGTATAAAATGAAAATTCATAAATCAACATCAGTATATCAACATTCAATATCACGATTCTACATCCATGATTGGTTGATTGTATATTGTTTAACGTCCCTCTCGAGTATATTTGACTCATATGAAGACATCAACACTGCCGGTAAAGGGCAGCAAAATTTAGGCCTATGCTCAGCGCTTAGGGCATTGAGCAGGGAGGGGGGGGGGTCTTTATCGTGCTACACATGCTGTGACACGAGACCTCGGTTTATTCGGTCTCATCCGAAGAACCGCTCCATTTAGTCACCTCGTACGCAAGCAAGGGGTACTGAGGACCTATTCTAACCCGGATCCAGACGGGATAAATTCTACATCCAACTTTGACTTTGACTCCTACATAATTACTACTGTGACGAGTTGTGCATGTATGGAACATCCATGTGTGCTGACAGTCAATGATATCTTTAAAAACCCATAACAGCAGAATAAATGAACTCAGAGGTCAACGTAGCTATCCGTGAAGCGTCATTGTATTTACACTATCCTCCTTGGATCAAAATATATAGCCAAAGACAAAGTATTTGAAATGTGGGTAAAAGTCTAAGGTTACTGGGTCAAATGCTTGGTACAAAATGAAAGGACTTGTCAGGAGAAACCTAAATGTGAAATACCAAAGCCCTACCCGCTTACTTCAAAAGATATATTCAAGGTTAAAGTTCCATTGATATGTGACGCGGACGTAATGACAAGAGCTCTCCAGGTAATCGTTCCGACGAAGTAAAGTGGTGGGGAAGGTTTGATGGGTGTCTTAGAGTCTCTGCACTAAGATGTAAATATTTTTCGGGAATGATTACAGGATGGAAAAGGGAAGCAGAGCTGCCATAGTTTTAGAGTACTGCGGGTAAAGTCTATAAATCCCCGGAACAGATATTTCTACTATACAACATCTTCAAGCATAAATCTACAACATTAGCTGAAATGAAATTGCTACAACATTTACAACCATTAAATACTACTACAATGTAATTTACCTTCTCAAAGAAAAAAAACCCACTTGGATAATGGTACAGGCAAGTTGAAATATTTGCAATTATCTCACATTTATATTTTAATGTATACAAAACATGGTGCATAATTAGGTATTCGGAAACAAACAAATGTTGATACTCAAATTATATATTCATTAAAAACGGAATTTCCGACATTTTTGGTGACACCAAGTCATGGTATTTTCAAAGAAAGTGGGAAACGAATTCAAATACCATACAGTATCACTTTTATATTATATTGACGTCATATTGTTAAATTGTGGTATAATTTAAATGACAAATACTGAAATCATTTACATTTGTTATAAAGCTATAGAAATATATTCACGAGAGACAATGATTATTGATGTCAAGGCGGAGCAGCGGTCGTATATCAAATTCTGTTTCAAACTTGCAGTTGGTAAGACTTCCGTTCAGACGAAAGAATTACGAAAGCAAAGGCAGTGTGTACGAACAATGTTCAGGGCCTTAGTTTATCGCGGACATAAACGATTTACCGACAAGTTATTAAACCAGAGTAAAAACAAAGAAGCTAAGCGACCGTCAATTATCACAGAAGAAATGAAGTCGGCAGTGTTAAAGTCGTTGAAGAATGACACGCGTCAGACAGTGTTGATTCCCTATATGTCCGCTTGCACAATATGTCTGCCTGAACTAAATGTCCGCCCAATTCTGCGATTTCACAAAAACAAGCTACATTAAATGCTGTTGGATCACTGGATGACAACTTTAAAAATGTCTGTTAATTGCTCCGGGTCAATTGACTTATACAAGTTTGCGTCTGCACCATGAATTGATACAATTAACTACATGTAGAAATTTGAATGATTTTATAGACTTGGTCATTTTCTTCTAAGGGATTAAAGGAAACGTCTCAATAGTTTCAGATTATCCCTCGTAATTCTTTACCATTTCGCCCCATGATTGTTTTATAATCCAAAGTAGGTAAACAGGCGAATTACGTCACCGAGCTATCAGGTGATAAATGTACGACATTGAATTTTTACATAGAGAACGACAGCAAATTCGTGTATAGAAAAAGAGAATTAAATCTTTTCTCATTACTGAAAATGCCGTCTAAAACAAACGCGTTACGGAATTTAGATTTTAACGACGAAATACTTTACGAAAACTTTGATCGGAGCCCGTACATTGCAGGATCCAGTACATGTTTAACTTCCAAGCCCCAGTCTTTACTCCTCACGAAAAAACAACAACCTGTTATGGTGGAGAAACTTCAGACGTAGTGTGCCACAACATCGGCCAGAAGTGCTGTAAATCAAATAAAGAATTTTACAGCCCGTTGATGTTTCTGGCTCCTCACACATTAAGGTTCTTCACTTCTTACAGGTGCAGGTTCTCCATTTGCTTGCTGAGATAATCAATTGTTAAATGAAGACCGACTACTTGCCAGTACGGTTAAGGGGTTTCAACAGTCTCCAATAAAGTCAACATTTCGCAAATTTTATTGTCGTAATCACTGCTACAGAAAAGTGGAAATTTCTGTTGTAGAGAATTAAAAGTTTTACGTTCGAATGCATATGAAGAACCTTTACAATCCTTTCAAGAAATACTGGTTTAGAAGAATGGAAATTTACATGAAAATGTTTACTATTGTGATAATGAATTTTCAAAGAGGTAATTTAATTATTTTGTTCTAAATATTCAGCCATAAAAGGCCAGTAATTTATTTCTACTGCGCGGGTAGGTTAAGGCAGGTTATGAAAATATTTACTGGGATAAAATCCGCGAAACAATGTGACGTCATAATTAAAATAAGTATATCACTAAGTATATATTAAATTCCGATTTTATTTTTTATTTAAGTTTTATTTATGCATAAAATAAACCATGCAGCTACTAAGATCCAACGAAATTCGAAATGCTATACTGCTGTTGTGTAATTTCTGTCTGATCGATATGAAAGTAAACTGATGACGTCATGACTATACATCGAGTGACGTTGACACATGCAAGGAATTTGTTTATGTGTGCCATGCAAATATCGACAAAATGTAGAGTATTTGAAATATATTACATGGGATATATGGAATATATATGTGAAACGCTGAGAATTTATTGATATTAAGAAGGTATGTTGATATCATTGATTGACAACTTTGTTTAAAGGAGAAAACATTCCATTTAGCATGTCGATCCGATTTTCCTCTGTCACAGACTGAAATAAAACTGCAAAAGTAGCACATTAGCCCGCATACTTTTAGAGACTTTTTATACACCGTTTGAAAGGTCATAAACTAATGTACACGGCAATTACTGATAGAATCCTCTGTTAAGAAAACTTTTAAAGAAAACTACATAGCATCATGCAAAATGTAAAACATGAGCTAAATGGTTTCGTGTTTAAATGTTCAATAATTATTTCTTATTGAAAGTGGTAGGATTCTATCAGTAATTCTGATATACTATGGGTATTTTACCGTCATTATCGCCAGTTAGACCAATATTTGAATCTTGGGATAATGTGTTACTTTTACATTTTCTATTAAGGTACCCCCATGATCTATTTATAACAGTCATGCAATGACGTCATACGAAAGCGCATGTTTGTCATGTTGTTATGATACAAAATGTTCTCATGTAAACAACCAAAATAGTTTTTAAGAGTTAGTAGCCCCCTCTCTCTATGCAATACAGATTTTAAAAATCATGCAGTTTACGTGCATAAATGAAACATGACCTGCCTTAACATACCCGCGTGATGACATCTCTTAAAATTCATTTCGGGAAGGGAGGGGGCGAAGTTAACAAGATTGATATACTGGAAGCTTCAGATTTAACCCCATTTTGGTATATTTTCGTTATATTCTATATGCTTGACTAATTGTAAAACTGAAATGAAATATTCATTTTTATGAGTAGACTTTTGTTGTTAGAAATATTGTCTGTTAGTGACCAGGAAACGCAATAATTAGGGTAAATTTGGCCAATTACAGGGTCAAATCATCCCAGTATTTTCCTTAGATGCATTAAGAATTTCTAATTAATGTTGACATCTAAACTTTGTGTGTTTAAGTTAAAGAACTACAATGTATGTATGACAAATAATATTTCTGGTATTTGATTTTTGGCCTTTGTGCTATTTTTCTCAATTTTGTCTTTTTATTTTTTGCCTTTTGATGCTGCAAAAGAAGGGATTTCAATCCTCCTCTTTCCAAAATCAACCTGCCTAATTTTGTTGCGTTTTATAGGTTTTATCATGAATTCCAAATATTATAAATGATAAAATTAAGGAAAATTCAATCATTGCTTTTCATGGGCTAGAGTGTACATGTAAAACTTATACGGAACCAATTTTGATGCACCAGATGCGCATTTCGACAAACAATGTCTCTTCAGTGATGCTCAACCGAAATGTTTGAAATCCGAAACTATGAAGTTTTAATTAAATATACATCCGTATTTTCAAGCTAGTAACGAAGTACTTAGCTACTGGGCTGTAGAGACCCTCGGGGACTAACAGTCCACCAGCAGAGGCCTCGACCCAGGGGTCATAATGTAAAACTTATACGGTACCAATTTTGATGCACCAGATGCGCATTTCATGTATGTTTAACTACCTTAGTGAGAGAGATAGAGAGATAAGAGAAAGAAAATACCTAATCATTTTCAAATATATCAAAACATCTTTCTTGGTTACACCAAAACATTACCACTAGACAGCTCATTGCGTAAGTTATGGCCATACTTGGATCAAGATTAAGTTTTGAGAATTGATGGTACATACTAGACTTGCTCAAGTCTCTATGTTTAATAATCAGTGCTCTCTTTAATACTTTTTAATAATGCCAAACAGAGATGTTTGGTGACGTTTAATGATACTTAGATTTCTGAAACACAGAAAAATTTGAACGAAATGATAAAGTAATAAAATTAAACAACATAGAGACGTGAGCAAGTCTAGGTACATGCTTCCTGTCGAGAAATAGAGTCTCTCTTTATTCCTAGACAATTTACATATATCTTTCATTATACGCTGATTGTACAACATTTCCACGAAAAATTAAGACCAAATGAGTCACAGAATAGAAGACGCCATATGAAATGGTGACTATTGAAACATTAAAGCACGGAAACTGGTTTTTTCGGTAACTCACAAATATGTCTTTGTAGTACGTTAAGGGGAAGATTTGAAAATCAGAAGATGGCATAATATCCTGGGCAGTTGTGGTCAAAAGCTCAGGAGTTATTTCTGTGATATACTCCAAAACTTCTTTAATTGTGAAGTGTGGTATTATATTCTATTTTTCTATTTCATGATCTTTGTATTTGGCTAGATTTATAACAAAAAATATTAGGGATATCCCAATATCATTCTTATTTAGGATGTCTGAGTTCTAATTTTGATGCTCGGGGATCGCCCTATTCTAGGGGTTGTAAATAAGTTAACAACTTCTACAATCCATTCGTGATTTATATTAAATAAAGATATCACAGAGACTTCCACTTCCGTTTCATATTTAGATAGCTTATTGAAAGTAGATTTTAACGGCAAAACTAACAACGTATTTTGTTGACAAACGGAATGATTTCAGCTTCTCCATCGTCAAACTTCCCATATTTATGTAGTAATATTCTATGATCACCTGCATATGGTGTTTATATCTCTCAACTGATTTAATACGCAAGAGCTTGTTTTTAAATCGAGGAAGGATATGACAAACATGTTGATTGTACAGGATTTTCAACAGTCTATATTAAAATCAGCATTTTGCAATTTATATGGTCGTTATAACGATCTAGTTTGCCAATACAACCTATCATTGAATCACATGCGGTCTGAAGTGTTTCATACCAATTGTTAGACCGTTCTTGGCACACTGATTTTGACTACAGATAACTCCGTTTACCTGATCAGGATATAGGGCTCACGGCGGCTGTGACCGGTCGATAGGGGATGCTTACTCCTCCTAAGCACCTGATCCCACCTCTGGTGTGTCCATGGGTCCTTGTTTGCCCAACTATCTATTTTGAGCTGCTTATAGGAGTTAGGAGATTGATCACTGTTCGTTATCTTCACCTTTCATATGACACTTTTCAACCAACGGTATGTAACGAAGTTAAGGGACTGAATAAGCCGATTTCCTCAAACAGTATTTTGTATCTAAATTGAGAGCATGACATACATCAGTATTTTCTCCTTGATCTATAATTTCTCATCACAAATTCGACATCAAGGAATTTAAAAAAAAAAACCTTCCTGCCAGAATATTCTCTGTGTATGATCTTTTTTAGTTGTAACATGCATTTTCGATACTTCCAAATTTTGAACTTGGGATCCATAAAATTTTAGTGATGGGATCTTCCAAGCTTTCTAGTGTGGGACGGATTACTAAGCCATGGTTAAAGAAAGTTGAACATTTCTTTCTACAACAATTTATTGCAGAATTCAGCGCAAAATACAAGCTGTAACATCATGCTAATTTTCATTAATACACTTGGGTTTTACACATCCATGGATTGAGACGGCACCGATCCTCATTCTGTAATTCACTATGGAGTGTCAGTCCTGATTTGAAATTCGGTATTATACCTGTGTCAATAAAAATATTCGTGAAACATAAGTGTCATCTTGACATATGCACTATACATGTAACATACATTGCTTTATTTAGCACGAATTATGCTTTCCGTAATCCAGGGCCCGGTTGTTTCAATATTTAATGTGACATTAAAGCCTCATCATATAATTTAAAAAAAATGTGACATTAAGTTCCGTAGCATCATCGATTTAGGATGCATAGATTGGCATATTAACGCCAATTAAAATCCTCAATTTTAAAGATAGCTTAAGTTACTTTAAGTCTTCATTAAATATGGTGGCTAACATCATGTTTGGACAGTAGGACGGGCTAGAAAACGATCGTGTCTTATGAGAGCGATTTTCACTCACAAAATGGAATTGGTTAGGAAATTCAGAGAGGATACCGTCTGCGTAGAGTCGGCAAAAGTGTAACCCATATTTTGGGATAAAACTAATTCGTCACACGCACTGTCTACAGAACCTCATATAAATTCAATGCATAATAGTTCAAACAAAAGTTCTGAAAACACTGCAGACGTACATATGTACGTAGAACTTGCTACTCCATTTCTGTAATCTCAAAACGTGACGTCATTTTGTGTCTTGTTTTTCATTTCGGACAGTTTGGATCAGCTCTTTGGACGAAAAAGGCATGTCCTAATTCGCTCCACTTTTAACATTGATTGGCAAGCCTAAAGATAAAAAACATGTAGTCTTCGTTGTAAATACGTTTGTAGATTAGTGTAGTTGTAGTGCTAGATGTATTTATATGTTGTTTTTGTTATCATGCTCTGTTGATATTGGCCACATTATGTAATTCTTTTCGTTTGTCCCGAAAATTTGACAATCTCGCTGTTCGTGTCGTTGGTCATTTTAGTGCTTTGTATAATTTTTTTTGTATTTGACCTCGTATCCATGTTGTGGATCCGACACTCTGAGGTATCGGGTGTTGTTGGAACTTTAGTGCTTATATATATATATATATATATATATATATATATATAGTTATATAGTTATAGTTATATATAGTTATATATAACTATATATATAGTTATATTTATACAACTAAGTATTTACTGGTTCAATACTCATCCCATTGGTGCAAATATATGATCTGCGAAGAAATCGTACGGGGTGTTTAATGTCACATTGATACAACGGTATTTAATGCCACATTAATAAAGGATCTATTAACTCATTAGGTTTAATGAGACATTAAATGTGACAACTCGTTGATACAACTGTTTAAATGGATTTCCTCTACAGTGAATGCATGACGAGTCTGAATCAGCCACATGCAATTCAACAGATTTCAATACAAAAAATATGTGGGTGAATCATCTGAGCATTTGTGTACCAATCGTATACATATTTGTTGTTTTGTTTACCTTTTGACGCAAGCCGAGTCCTTTGGCTTCTAACTCTTCTTTGCCATTGAACAGCGTTAAACTGAAAATCGCTACAAGTGGGAAAGTTAGGAGGTACTGGAGCCATATCCTGTACCTCGCCCTCCTGTATGACCAGAGACATTCCTTTCAAATGATGTTGAAGAAAATGACAATGAAGAAACCAGAATCCTGAAAATTTAATTAATCCTGATTATTTTCATCATGTAAAAAAGCAATACCTGGTTAAGGACCAAATTAAGGATACAAACCCTATGAATAAAACGTGAAGACAATAGTCAGTACTTGATCTCATAAATCCTATAACGAATGCAAAATTGAATATAGGGCAAACAGAGACCCCTAGAAACACCAAAGAAGGGATCAGATGCCTAGAAGGATCAAGTCTCTCAAGTCGATCGGTCACACCTGCTGTTCTTCCGATACCATGATCACATAAATGGAGCAATCCGCCGTTATAATGAGTATAAAATGAGCGATCTAAGAATTGGCATGAAACACGTCAGACATCATTCGACATAATGACAGGTTGTATCTGCAAATCATATCATGATAACGATCATTGAAAAATATTGACGAGACTCTGGAAACCATTGTATCATGAATTCATTTGTCACTAGCCCATCTCCAGTTAAAAATTGAAAAACACACAAAACATGCAATAGTTTATCGGGTGGCATAAACTCTACGTGAAGTTGATCAAAACGTATATATGGAAAGTTGATGACAGAGAATCTGAATTCGTTCTGTTTGCCATAACGTATACGTTTGTTCAATAAAATATCTAACTATAAAATATATAAAGGAATTTGAAATGTCTTTTATTTTGAGTTCACTAGGATATTTTATCGAATCAAAATATGACTGAAAGTGAGTACGGGTAGCACGTAAAACGTCATCGGTGTATCGAAATGTAGAGTTGAAGGTCATAGCAAAACCCTTTTTTCATATAGAAGCGTTTGAAATAAATTCTTTCTCGGAAGAATACAAAAACAGATCAGTTAATAGATTAGCACAAGTCGTGCCCAAAGTAATGATAACAGTCTATTGGTGGACGAGATTATCGAAGAATACGAATAGATTATCAACGAGAAACTTTCAGTATTTATCTAATTTCATTTTCAACGTTCTTGTGCATAGAATCAGGATGATGTTTAATAACGTAAGTATCCGGATAACCTATCACAAGATATGAATATATCCAGATTCAGTTTTTATTGAAGAAGCAACTGCTTGTGTTGTACAGTTTTGTTTTTCATTTTCGAAAGTTTTTCTGATTTTGAATTTGATGTAAGTTCTTCGAGACACACGATCCATTTTATTTCTTCAAATACATGTTTCATATTACAAATCTAAAGTGGTAAATCGGCAAACATCACTCCGTCCTTCTGAAATAACAATAGCTGAATTAACAACAGCGTCATCTAACAGCCTACCATTAACATACTTTGAAAACGCCCTTGTCAAGGGTGGCTCTCACCTGAAAACTAAGTAATGCACCTATGACAAAATCTAAGCAGGATATGTTATAAGAGGCCATGAAATCCATAAAACAATGAGATGTCATCATTGAAATAAGCTAAGTACACATATTTACTTCCGGGTTTTTTTCCAAATAAGTTTCATTTAAACAGAAAAGAAACCATGTTACTGTTGACGTGTAAATTGTGTCTAATGAATATGAAAGTAAACTGATGATGGCATAACAATAAATCAAGAATAGTAAATTTGAAATCACCAAACTTTTCTCAAATCAACACCATCAACACGTATGAATTCTCAACACTTTTTACGACTATTTCTCACGATAAATTGAAGACTAGACTTTTTGACATCAGAGACAGTTACTTCTTCGATAAAAATGGAACACATGCAGTTTTCACATCTAGTGATCTGTCATTCAAAAAAATACTTTGTTAAACACCACTTTGAATTCACACTCAAGTACTCTGAAGTTGCTATTTAAAAAATGCTAAATTTTGTCATTGACAATACGTAGGTTTTTGATGACGAGGTCTTCCAACAGTCTGTTGGAATTCCCATGGGCACGGAATTTCTCCTTTGTTACCTGATCTGTTTCATAGTTTAATGAGACAGAAATTATTAAAACGCTTCTACATCAGAAGAAAAAAATCTCTTATTATGGTATTTAACTCAACATTTAGATCAATCAGCAACATTTTATTTATATATAATGACTTTTATTCATTCGATATACATGTATGCCAGTGAACTTGAAATAAAGTACACCAAAGTGTCTTTTACATCTACTTCGTTATTAGATATTGTATCAAACATAGATGCTAACGGCAAAATGACAATTCACCTTTGTGACAAACGGGATGATTTAACTTTTCCCATCTTTAGCTTACCATATTTATGCATGGACATTCCATTAATCCTTGCATGCGGTGTTTATATCTCTCAACTGATTCGACACACAAGAGCTTGTTCTGCGTATGATCAGTTTTAAAAAAAAATCGAGACAGGCTACTGACAAACACGTTCATGTTAAACAGTCTCGTTTAATGTCAGTATTTCGCAAATTCTATGGTCTTCTGTACAACCTGTCATTGGATCAAAGGCTGACTAAAGTGTTTCATAACGATGGTTAAACTGCTGATACAGGTAGATTTTTACCGTTAATATCTCCAGTTTGATCAATGATTAAACCCTGTGGTAGTAATATGCTTTTTCCATTTTTTCGGTTAAAGTAGATTTGTGATCTATTTACAAGAAAAACGTAACGACTTTATACCGGAGCGCATATCTACTATGTTTGATACATTTTATTTTCATGTAAACACTCAAAATTGTTTTAAAAGGTTAACAGGTTCCTCCTTTTTGTGTAGGGCAGATTTTATCAAAGAATGTATAATTTACGTGCATCAATAGAATATGACCTGCCTTACCATACCTTAGCAGATATTGTAGCGGCATCATATTGAAATTTAAAGATCCTATTAGAATTTCGATTTTCGTATCTGATAGTTTCCCTTACCAGCAAACGTTCATGCAGGAAAATTAAAAGAACATACATTTTTGCTGAAATCCAAAGCAAATTTTTGGAAAATCTATTTTGATGAGAAATTTATTTTCCTGTAGGAAATTGATTTTCATTAGGAAATATTTTCAACTGGAAACGTCTTCTCAGAATCCAATAGGAAATTCATTTTTTATTTCTTTTTTCAGGATGTATTTCTTACTTTTGAATGAGAGTTACCGGTGAAATGATGAGTTTAAAGTCTGTGTAGGGTACTCTGGTATTCGGCATCATTGATTTTGCTTTGGAAAGTAAAGTAATGGTGGACACTAATTTGCCTCTGGAAATTGTGTACATTTATCCGAAAACATGAAAATCCATACCCACAATCCTCACTGAATTATCTCACACTGAAAGAACTTTTCTCATAGTCACTGAGCATTTTGTAATAAAGGAGTATATTCTTACTTAAATGATATTGTTTTGCGAATACAGAAGGTATAAATCTCTGTTTGTATACGACCGTTATAAAACGGGACATATTGTGTATTATTGTAGCATTATATAGAGGGCTCATTATTTATCCTATAACTCCTTCCACGTTTTGTAAGTGAGTACCCTTTATAGAAAACATATTTGTATTGAAGATGATAATGATAATGATGTGGCAATTTTGTTTATCGTTATTATCATTTGTTTAGTTTTACTTGAATTTTTCAGAAATCTGCAAGGTATTGAAATTAGTCATTAATATTTCTATAAAGCGTTAAAGTGAGTGCATTTTTTAAATTCAACTCCTCTCACATGTTTCAAACTAATGAAGGTCTTAAAAATTTATATATTTTAAGGAGTTTGATTCCTAAAAAGTGTTGACCGTGTTAGAGTAGGTTACCAGTATCCCGTGCTTGTCGTAAGAGGCGATTAAATGGGACAGTTCTTAGGATTAAACCGCAAAACTAAGGTCTCGTGTCACATAGGGTGTGGCACGATAAATACCCCTCCCGGCCGAAAAGCCTTAAGCGTCGAGCACAGGTCTAAGTTGTACAGCCCTTCACCGGCAGTGATGACGTCTCCATCTGAGTGAAAAATATACAACCAACCATCCATCCTTAAAAATTTGAATCGTCTTACATGTTGGCAAAAAATACTCCTTGAGCATAATCACTTTTGGGATATTTTAGACATTCGAGATCTTGATTTGAATATTTATTTCCTATCACAGTTTTAAGGTGGGTTCTGTTACGCATACGATGCAAAATAGAGTATTACGCAGCTTGATGATAATGGATACTACATTAATACCACCTTCACACTCACGGATTTTTCTTACGAGTCCTTACGGATCTCCGACTCTTAGTCAATCGCAAGCATTCGTAAATCACTCGTCGGTATCCGTGTCTAAATCGTAACAATCCGTGTACTTTTACGGATTTGTGGAATACAGGTACGTAAGGATCCGTAAGAAAAATCCGTGAATGTGAAGGTACCATTAGTAAAGATCTACAACTCATAATGTAACAAAAACACATTCATAAGCCCGTGACGGGCGTAATGTAACCGTTTTTGTTTACTTCATATCATGCCGTTTACAGGTATTGGTCAGAGTTGACATACATGGCCTGGAAATCACGAATAATGGAGGTAAAATGTGAAATTTCTTCAGAATTTGTTATATCAAATGATGACGGACTAGCAATTCAAGTATTGTAAAACAGTGGTATCATTCAGTTGGACAATTTATATATTCTTTTGAATTTATGAATAGATAGTACATTATTCATCAAATAATGTATGCAGTTCAGCCTAAAAATTACATGAAGAGAGACCCTATTCATAGATTGTATGAAATAAAAATTGATACATAATTAGTTTATATACGCCACTTAATCCCCTCCCTGAATTGTCCCCAATTCCACTTCATAGCATTTTACAATAAAACCATAAACTTTGGCATACATTGCTGATAGGAAACTTTATATTTCATGATATATAAGATTTGATATCAGAAAAACAGTTTTACTGTACCAGGATTATCTGCTCTTAGTCTGATTATGACGTAACCGTTCACAGGTACTGAAATGGTGTCTTTCAGTGGAGGATTCTCCAAATTTACTCCCGGTATGTACCCAGCATTCCATGAAGGATCTGCCCAAGTTGCTTCTGTACAGCGTTCATTTAAACACCTAATATCCGGATTTGGTCCAGTAGCATTTCCAGTTACGGGATCGTAAGGTGGATACGCCATCTTAAGTACGTGAAAATGATGTCCGTGGATGTGTATAGGATGAGATATTCCTATAACACCTAAAATAGTACAGAAACATTAATTAACACGTTCTTAATTTTTGGTGACCCAACTTTACACCGTTAATCTACATGCAAAAGAAGACTGAAATTATGTCATTTCGAAGAATGTTTCTACCTGATTCATTTAATGATATTTCTGTATGCTTGTAGAAAATAACCTGTTTATTGCGAGTTTCAACTTTTGATGTATTTTACTAAGATCATGTCGCTTTCCTGTCACATCAGAAGTAAAACAATAACAGAATGATCAATAAATATTAATTACATTGTAATCATACGTAGCTGAATTTGCTAAGCCAGAACCTGAACCGTAATCCAGAATCAAAGGGACACGAATTTCACATTTTAGTAAAGACGTCCAAAGATCTTAATATTTTGCTGCGCACTGCTATAGACCAAATTGATAGCAATTTTTAAATTTTTTAAGGATTGGAAAGTACATACATATTTTAATAGGTCACATGGCTCTGGTTCCTGATACATAAATCCATCTTAATGATGAATTATTTCATATCCTTACCAGCTACAAAACTGTAGCTCTAAATGGGAAAGAATGAATATCTAAACATGAGAATTTTATTGTCCTGTAAATTTTCAGTTCTAATGAAGCTTTGAAAAGTTATTAAAGGTACATTATGTGTGTAACTGGCACATGTAAGTGTTAGTAATAGGTTGATACTAACGTTTGAGATATTTAAAAAAAAAATATACAAATGTATAGGTCCCGATTCGTATGGAGAGATCGGTTGCCCTTTAAAGTAAAGGTTTGAATAAAGGATAAACCTGTATCTCCCTAATCTATCCAATTCCTCCTATAAAGCTACAGTTCTACTCTACTACAAGAAAATCCACAGAGAATGATTGCTTTTACCGCCAAGTGATTGTCGCCCGATATAAATACATCGAAACGTTCACATATATTTCTGCATACATGTACTATGAAATAAAATCTTACTTATCGCTGAAATAACTATTTCAATGATATTTCCCAGATCAAATTTGAGGATATGGGTACAGTCACACTCATTGCTAGTACATGTTCCACAGGGGGTTATTGCATCCATTCCAGGATATGTCTATAAAACAATGAAAATTTTAATAAAGATAAATGTTGATAACATTCACCCATAGAGAAAATGAAAATGCACATTTCCAATATATATATATATATATATATATATATATATATATATATATATATATATATAAATGCTTAGTTCAATTTTATAGAATACATAATGCACTGTAAGACAATGTGTTAGTCCTTTCGTTTCCATTGTTCGTCTTCTTGGTCAATTTATATTTTTTTAACTTGCAGTTGAATCGAATGTAAGTTATTCTCCATCAATTACCTGTATATATCATTCATTTTTTAACACATTTAGATTATTGAAAGAGAGATGAAACTTATACGGGACCGGCGGTTGATTAAACATTGGATAACGATGTACTGATATTTATTATACTAACACGGAACTGTGTATATGTACATGTATGCACGTTTGTTTGTATAAAGGATCTTAAAAAGCTGACATATTCATTGGTCAATTCAATATTCAAGTAGGCGGGTAGGTCGATGTTGAAACATGTGTGAGTATGCAAGAATAATTCTAAATGCCTTACCAAAACTGTCAAGAAGCGTCTTTATTTTACGGTCCATTGGAAATGTATACAACGTTTATATTGTAATAAATGGTGAAATTTGAGCAATGTGTTTCGATTCGGACCTCTATCAATTTCCCAAAATGGAAGTGTCACGTAACCCATAACTATTACACTATATCGCGCATGTAAGTATAACATGAATTCATAGCTTTAGATAAAAGAAGTAAAAAACACAGTATTTCACTTGGTTTCTGTCATATTCCAAGTTTATGCAACCTCACACCTCTAATCTTAAAATAAAGATGGTGATCTTTTAAATTTAATGAGTTCGATTAAAATGTTGTCTTTTTGAAATCATATAATGTAACCAAAATTTTGATTAGCTAATCTAAATATTGAATTTCGAATCTCGCATTTCAAATATCGAATCTTGACTTAGCTTTTGGGGCTTTCATAGTAAATAGAAAGGATTGATGAAATGTTAATTAACAAATTACAAAACAAATTCAACGTCATGCTAATATTACTACATTGAGATTTAATTTTGATTGGAGTGAATAAAAATGAGGTATATCATTAAAAAAAGTATATTGATTTCCTAAGTTAATATTTAAATTCTGATTATCATTTATGCTATAGAATTATTTGGTAAAATTTGAAAAGTGTCATCAGCACTATTTGACAATAATTGCATGAAGTACCTGAAGGGGTGAAGTTGGTGTGACAAATCGACGGCCATTGATTTGTGAACCTCTCGGAACTGAAATTAAACAATTTGCCATTGTGTATCCTTCTTTACGAATAAAATGAATAATCAGAGGTGTTTCTAAGTTATCTCCCTCTTTCTCTATACTTCCCTTTCAATCCATAAAATGGGGTTTAACATGACCCATTACAGTAGATAATAATTAAGGTACTGACAGAGGTTATTTAAACAGAGAAACACAGATAATACGTACTTACTTTGAACGGCAATATTAAGAAAGAACAATTGCTTAGTAACTCCTGGTGTCACGATAGGAACAGGATTTTGTTTCAGCGTCCACTGTGTAGCCTTTAGGTGTGTCAGAGGCACATTGACGGTGTTAGTACCAGCTGGCGAGAGCCTACAGATAAACAACAATGCGTCATCATTTGTATCATCATATAATCTGATTATTAGCCTTGACTTCAAACTTAAATTTCTTGTTTGTGTGCAGTTTTCTTCTAATCAAAAAATTGGTACATATTTTTTATCGTGTTGAATTATTGTTCAAAATTAGTTGTTAAAAAGGGTATTTCTCTCTCCGTGTACGATAGAATATATGTTCAGTGGACCCCACTCCTCCTTTATTCTTGCATTATCAAATCGTATTTTCTATTTATTGTTGATACATTAATTATGTGTATTGTTTGGGAAACAAAGATAAATCTATGAGCCAAGTATAAGGTATGCATTTTGCCGGTTCTGACTTTACATACACATAAATCACAACTTCTAACTTTTACATACACATATTTTACAGGTTCTAACTTTACATACACACAATTTACTGCATTTACCTTTCCAACTTTGCTTACACATAATGTACAGCTTCTAACGTTCCTTACACATGATCTACAAACTGTAACTTTACCTAAACATGGTATACAGCTTGCAACTCACTGTACTCGATATTCAGATTCTAGCATAACATACAAATACATGTAATTTACAGTTACTAACTTTACAGATTGTAACGCGTACTACTACACCATTCAAAACGTCCCGTTCCGTTAAGAACCGTCCCGTTCCCATATCAAACCCTCCAGCTTTTCGTTCCCAGCCCAAAGCGTTCCGCTCTCATTTGATACCGTCCTTTCCCTCAAACCGATTGATTGATGGTTTTCGCCACACTCAACAATTTTTCATTTATATGGTGGCGCCTAGTTTTTATTGGTGGACGAGAGAACCCAGATACAATGTACCTGGGAAGAGACCACCGACCTTCCGAAAGTAAATTGGGAAACTTTCTCACTTACCGCCGCGAGCGGGATTCGAACCCGCGCCGACAGAGGTGCGAAACCTTGTGATTTTGAGCGCGATGTTTTAACCACTCGGCCACGGAGGCCCCTCAAAACGATCATTCCCTCAAACCGTTCGTTCTAGCCTGATCATTTGGAATTCGAGCGTCAGTTTGTTATCGTAGGACAACATGCGCTTTGGCCAGCTGGAAAAAGAATATCTCTCTTCATTGTACACAATATTTTGAAGTTGTACAAAGATGGAGTTCTGCAGTTCAAATCTATAAAAGATTACGGTTCATCACAACACGACGGAGCATAAATGTATTTTCATTTTGGGGTAAAAACCAAATTTACTTTTATCAACATTATGAATGAACATTAACTTACTGGAGAAGAAAATATGTGAAAATGGATTATTCGTTTTGAAACCAATACATAGATAGACGAATAATGATAATATTACTGTTGATTTTTTTCTTTTATCGATTGGAGAGTTCGAAACAAACAAAATGTCAAATTATAAAATCTACTTTACATACGCGTAACTCTTTGACTAACATGTTTCAAAATGCTGCAAATGTTGAAAAATTAAAATGAAATCTTTGTTAAAATTCCTACTCGCGTGTTGTCATTTGAAAAAGCAGGTATGAAGTGATCGAGATACTAAGAGTTCCTAGAGTAACGGTGTACATGCACTGGTCTACGGGAGAGTGGATACGGAGTCCACCCTATAGGTCCCCGTCTTAAGTGACATTTGCTTTTTTTAAATATCCCTTTTTAAATTTTGACAGATGTCTTCAGAGCTCTTTTAATGTACATGTATCAAATGGGTACCATTACATGTACCATCAACCTTTCATGATATTGATACAATGCAGGCATTCTCCTTTAGGATTTTAACACAAAATAAATCATTTGTATTGCAAATAATAATTATCAACGATTTTCAAATTAGAATTCTCACGCAACTAGATTATAAGGGCCTTCCACAGTAAAATGCACTATAATTATTGGCTGAAATCACACCTCAAATTCACAGGTATCATTACAATTGTTACGGTTAAACACCGCAACGATGCTACCCATATGTGGACTGTGACTGAGCTACCGTAAATTTCCCTCATGGTAATTTCTCGTAACGTCAGTTGAATATCCCATAACACTTTATTTTTTGGAAACAGCAAGAGACCCTATTTGTAAACTAACGTTCAGGTTCATGCGGATTACCAGTTGAATTTTTATTGATATACTCAGAAATAAATAAAAATCCTTTACATGAAAAGTGTTGGGAACAAATGCATACTCGAACTAAACATGCTACATGTATGATTTAACAACATATCAACAGTCATTAGTGATTTAACGGGGTTGGCCACATTCCTATATGTATCGTTAATAGCGTTAATACATAAGACAGACATTGGTACCTGCGCTTTTCAAACGGATAAATATATCTAGAATATATTTTTAAAAATTCATATTGCTTTTTCTAGCAGATGAACCTGAACTTTGCCACTGTTTCTGTAGAATGAGATAATTTATGTATACATTGTATAAGAATTTTTTTTAACGCAACAATCATTCAGATTAAAGGCGAATTCAGGGTCACAATATAATATGAAAATCTTTTTTGTGCATACTATTCATTTAAAATGGAGAGTGATTTGATATCATGAAGGGGTAATATATAACCATTTGAAAAGAAAAGTTTTCACGTATACAGTTTCTCACTTGATAACGGTAGTAAATAAAGACAAAATACTATGACACTTTCCCCGCGATACAACAATAAGAATATGTACGTTGTGACGTACTTTTTCATTGTGAGGTCATATAGTGAGAAGTGCACAGAGGTACATTTATAATAGCACTGATTTTTCTCGGATAGCTTTAACTGAGCTGCGTAATTATCATTCATTATTGAATAACATGTACATGTATTGATCTATTAATTTGGACATATTTACTTCAAATGAGTGGAGGGGCCTCCGTGGCCGAGTGGTTAGAGCATCGCGCTCAAAATCACACGGCCTCTCACCTCTGTCGGCGCGGGTTCGAATCCCGCTCGCACCGGTAAGTGAGAAAGTTTCCTAGTTTACTTTCGGAAGGTCGGTGGTCTCTTCCGAGGTACATTGTATCTGGGTTCTCTCTTCCATCAATAAAAAAAAAAACTGGGCGCCACCATATAACTGAAAAATTGTTGAGTGTGGCGGAAAACATCAATCAATCAATCAAATATGCATATGATAAAATTTCGAACGGTTTACCGCACTACTATGATTTACATTAGTATATCAATATGAACTCTTGGTTAAAGGTTACAAAAGTTTATGCAATACATGTACACACTGACTTCCTCTTTAAGATTACGTGTGCATTATGTAATCTACAAAAAATAATAGCATTCTTGAGTAAAGAGTGCCAATGTAACACTGAGGCAGGCTACTGACATGCAAGTTGATGTTAAAGGAATTTTAACAGTCTCATTTAAAATCAACATTTCGAACATTCTATGGTCGTTATAATCGTCTAGCGTAACATGCTGTCTGACGTGTTTCATACCGATTGCTATGCCGTTCTTGACACACTGATTTTGGCTATGGATTATTCCGTTTTCCAGATCGGGATATAGGGCTAAAGGCGGTTGTGACCGGTCGACAGGGGATGCTTACTCCTCTTAGGCGACTCACCTCTGGTATATCCAGGGGCTCGTGTTTGCCCGACTCCTTATAGGAGTTACTAGTATGAGGTTGATCACTATTCGTTATATTCACCTTTCATAATATTGAAATCAGAGATAGTCAAATATTACACAATTCCATTAGTACTGTTTTAAAAGTGACTTTGTTTTCTATCGATTACATTACATAAATTTTAATATTCCCAGATGGAATTTAAGGCACATATAACTATATGCATTAAAAATTATCTCATTTTAGTTTTCTATTTTTAATATTTAGAATCCTTAAAAAAGCTATTTCTAATGTTTAGCAAAAAATTGAATATCAGTTGTCAAGGTACATCAGAGATACAAAGCTCATAATCGTTTGTTATGTAAACAAGGCTCGCGCCTTGTTTTTGTTTACACAGGTTACATATAATTATAAGTAAAAGTTCATTTAAAGCAGATTTTTTTTATTCAAAAGTTAATTCTGAATCCAATTAAATAGGTTCTAGTGCTTGACACATCTCATCTTCTTTTAAACATGCTATTCTCTTTTTAGCCATCTATGTGTAAACAAAAACATGATACGGGCTTTGTTTACATTTCAAAGAATTGCGAGTGCTGTATCTCGCCCGCAACTCAACAACTGAAAATTGTCAATTCAAATCGTGTCCATGCCCCTTTAATATACTTCCATCTCCGTCATTTCATTTTAAGATATTCATAATATTAATCAAATTAAACTTTTATCTTGGTAATTTATGTCTCTCTTTTCCGCAATGTATATGCATTTATGTATGACTCTACAGTGCGATAGTTGCTCGAAATAGCGATGGTCACGTCAAAATGCGATTGCTCGTTGACTTTACCGATGCAAAAGTGCGATGGTCACGCCAAAATGCGTTGGTCCCTCCCCTATAGGCACACTTCGACAAAGTGCGATGGTTCCTCTTCTATAGGCACACTACGCCAAAGTGCGATGGCCCGTCATTTGCAGGTGCACCACATCAAAGTCCAATGGTTTGACACTCCATAGTCCGATGGTATGGGGTAGAGTAAAGTTTGTGAAATTTATGACGTCATTGGCAACGACTTTGAAGATCAAACCGAAGAAATGCAACATCAGGTTGCATCAATGCATCAATACGTCTCCGGGCTATTGGAGGAATACACGGGTGATTAAGATTGACATGGACGATAGCAAGGGCAAGGCTTACACTGTTGAGGATTGTAAGAACGGCAAAGTTCAAGTACAAATCTACTTCACCCAAACATGCTTTAATTCATGATCATTCATTACTTGTGATGTACACATAATAAAATCTGAGGGGATATGCTATAATGCAGAACATCCTATGCGATTTCGCGTTTGAAAATGTTGTGTTTATTAACAGGACACCTAAATGGTAATGAAATAAGTTTTTATCATTATTACCATTTTGCATGGATTTTGCATTGATATATACATCAGTGACACAATACACGGTTGGTACAATTTCACTTTTACAAACCAACGGACTTCGACGCTTCACTCCGTCGCACTCTGGTGTATTAATGTGTATCATCAAACTTTGGCGCATGAGTGGGGGCCATCGCACTTTGGCGTGTCAAACCATCAGAGTTTGGCGCAGACCTTCGCACTGTGGCGTGGTCCTTGCATTTTGGAGTCTAATCGCACTTTGGAGTCTTACATATATAAAAAGTGTCCAGGCCAAACCGTCCATTCCCATCTTCGACCAACGCGTTCTGTTCTCCATGAAAAACGTTCGTTCCAAATCTCGAAGCGTTCCGTTCCCGATACAAAGTGTTCCGTTATTGCTGAGAACCGTTCCACTGTTCGTTTCCCAAATAAAACCGTTCGTTCCTTAACCTTACAAGGTTCATTCAGCGTTCCACTGGTGTAATAGTACGCTTCAGAGTCTGAACATACACATGGTTTACAGACTGTAACGTTTGTAAACGTGATATGCAGATTGTAACTCTACCCACATATACTTTCAATACACTGTATACATACAAATTAACAATTTTTCGTACCGATGATATACAGATTGTAGTTTCATGTGTACATGATTTTCAGATTAGAACCTAACGGACACATATATTTCTTACTGGTACATATGGTTTGAAGAAAGGGACGTAAACATCTGCTAGATTTACATGATATAACCTGCATTTATCTTCCCATACGCGTGATTTACAGAACATTATCTATAGTCTACTTACCCATACACATGATTTACAGCCACACAAGGAGAACTCGGTCGGCATTGTCGAGGCATGATTCTTGGTTCACGCTCATCATCCTCTCCATAATAATTCAAGACAGCGTGTGTACGATCAGGATGAATTATGGGTTCCTGTGGGATCATCATGTAAACTAAGAGTTAGGATGTTGTATCAGCTTAGGCATAGGGAAAGCAATATGCATCAATGCATATATAGAAAGGGAGGTATAGAGAAAAACCAAAGATACATATTAATACCGATAACTGAATTAAACATAGCATAGTTACCCCATATAGATATCCATCAAATATCAATACTTAACTTTGAAATAGAATGTTTAATGTAGAACCTCAGATTAATGAAAAGTGAAGATAACGAACATTGTTCAATCTCATAACTTATAAAACGAATACTAAATAAATAGCTTGGCAAACACGGATCCCTTGACACAACAGTGGTGTTATCAGGTGTTTAGGAGGAATAAGCGTCCCTTGTCGACCAGTCACAGTCACTTTGAGCCCTGTCTTGATCAGACATGGGTCCTATGTCTTGATCTGGTAAATGGAGAAATCTGTAGTTAAAATCAGTGGGCCAAGAACAGCCTAATAATCAGTTTGAAACACGTTAGACAGCATTCACCCAATGATAAGTTGTATCGGTAAAATGGATAATTATAACGACCATAGAATTTGCGAACTGTTGACTTTGAAAAAGAGTGTTGAATCCCCTACACCATCACCTTGATTGTCAGTAGCCTGTCTCGATTTAGAAACTGATCAAACGCATTGCATGTATAAGGAATATTGCTACATAAATAAGGGATGTTCACGATGGAGAAGCTGAAACTATCCAGTTTGTCATAAAGTTGAATTGTTAGCTTGCCATTAATATTGATTTTCAGTAAAATATCTAATTACAAAGCAGATGTGGATGACCCTGTGGTGTCTTTTATCTCGAGTTCACATGGATATATCGAAACGACATATGAACGAAAATGATTGTTGCCAATAAATAAAACGTCATCGATTTAGTTAAATGTAGAGTTGAAGGCTACAGCAAGAGATTTTTCTTCTCATGTAGAAGTTTTTCAATAAACTCTGTTTCTTAAAAAAATAAAGGTATGTCAGCTAACAAATGAGCACAATTCGTGCCCACAAGAATATAAATAGACTTTTAGAAGACCTGATCACTAAAGACTACGAAGATATTGTCAATGGGGAATTTAGCACATTTTTTTTATTTCAACTTCAGAGTACTTGCACGTGGAATCTGAGTGCTGTTTAACAAAGTAATCCAAAAACTTTCTTTGTTAAACACCACTCTGATTCCACGCACAAGTACTCTGAAGTCGAAATAAAAAGCATGCTAGAGTTCCTCATTGACAATATCTTCGTGGTCTTTGGCGATCAGATCTTCCAACAGTCTGTTGAAATTCCCATGGGCACCAATTGTGCTCCCTTGTTACCTGATTTGTTTCTATAGTCATATGAAGCAGAATTTATTCAAAAACTTTTATGTGAGAAAAAAAACCCATCTTGCTGTGGCCTTAAATTCGACATTTAGATATATCAGCTACGTTTTGTCTATTAACAATAATAACTTTCATTCATACATGTATGCCGATTCAATATATCCCTTTGAGCTCGAAATAAAAGACACCACAGAGTCGTCCACTTCTGCTTCATACTTAGATATTTTATTGACAGTAGATATTGATGGCAAATTGACAACTCAACTATATGACAAACAAGAGGATTTCAGGTTCTTCATCGTTAACTTACCATATTCATGTAACAATAGTCCATTATCACCTGGATATGCTGTTTATATATCTCAAATGATTATAGTCAGTTTTTAAATCGAGGCAAGCTACTGACAAGCAAGTTGATGGTACAGGATTTCAACAGTCTCGATTGAAGTCAGCATTTTGCAAATTCTATGGTAGTTATAACGATCTAGTTCGCCAATACAACTTATCATTGGGTCAAATGTTGTCTGGCGTGTTTCATACCGATTGTTAGGCTGTTCTTGACACACTGATTTTGACTACAAATAACTCCGTTTACCTGATCAGGATGTAGGGCTCACAGCGGGTTTGACCGGTCAACAGGGGATGCTCACTCCTCCTAGACACCTGATTCCACTTCTGGTGTGTCCATGGGTCCGTATTTGCCCAACTATCTATTTTGTATTGCTTATAGGAGTTGTGAGATTGATCACTGTTCGTTATATTTACCTTTCATGTATGACTAGTCACTAGAATTTTTCTTTTTTCATTTTTGCTAAAGAAGCAACTGTCTATGATGTCAAAAAGTCTTATTTTTAATTTATCGTGAGGAATGGCCGTATAAAGCGTGAAAGAGTCCTAAGTTTTGATGTTGCTGATTTGAGAAAAGTTTTGCAATATCAAATTTACTAAAAGTTCTTTGGGTTTTTATCAGAATCCGCATTTGATTTACATTATGATTTAAATCACTTCTGGTTTATGTTTTGGCACAGTACGTTTGAAGTTTCTCCTTCACAGCTGTTAAAATTTTCGTGAGGAGCAAATATAGTATATAGTGTATGTCCCAAATGAATATAGCAACCCGGCTAGATAAAACATCGGTACACCCAATTAAATACACATGATCTAACAGATATCCCGACTGAATATAGCATTGCAAAGATACCCAATCAAGTATGGTATAAATACCCTGGTAAGGTGTAAAATACATACCATAACCAGTTCAATATAATATAGACACCTGAACTACAAATGGATATCCCTATCAAACATAACAGATGTCACCCAGTTAGACCTAGTATAAATGTTCTTGTAAAAGGACGGATATTCTAGGTTGAAATAAACATTTCTTTTAAAACAGATTTTTCCTCAAACATGCAAATAGATCATTATAAGTCTTACAGTTTAATGCAGCTCTCTCTCTCTCTCTCTCTCTCTCTCTCTCTCTCTCTTTCTCTCTCTCTCTCGTACGATGACTTGCTACACATTGGTTGTTGAATTTAAAGGTCGCGTCATCGAGCTCCGGTGCAATTGGAACAACGATAGTCTTTTTCCGTGAGAGTCGAGGAGAAACGAAAAAGGTCGAACAATATTCTGACGTACACTTCTGCATGCTAAAGCTGATTTTCCCCATACACTGTAGTATCCGATTAACTTCGTTTACATATTTACTGCGTGGACTTCAGGGTCCACGCGATAAGTTATATCATGGATACTCCAATTAAACATTGCATAGACACATTCAATAAATGAAGCACCTCAACTAAATATAATAAAGATACCCCGATTAAATGTAAAATAGATACCAAAATAAAAATATCATAGATACATATATCTAAACCAAACATAAAAATGTACCCCAACTGAATATAAGATAGACACACCAATGCATGCTGTAAATATAGCCAATGTAATATTGCATATATACTCCAATCGAACATAGTACAAATGTCCTAATCAAATATAGTGTAGATAACCCAAATCAAGATACACTGTAGTATTGATACTTACAATGAAATATAACATAGATATATCAAATATATCAAATATGATATTCATAACCCAAATGAGTATAGTATAGTATAGATACCGCAATTAAATACAGTAGAACCTCCAATAGACAGGGTGCAGATAACTAGCATAGATAATAAAGCTTAGATGAAAATATATCTGTAGTATAAATGTCTGTTACATGTAGTAAATATATAGCTTTAAAAAATACGATTTCATAAGATAAATATAGTATGAATGCAAAAGGCCCCTCAAATTAATATTGCATAGATAATTGAATAGATTTAGAACCTTCAATGAATACAGTAAATGTTAAACGAGCACATAAAACCTATAATATATATAACATAGACATGACCATTTGTGTATAATTCCACACACACACACACACACACACACACACACACACACACACACACACACACACATATATATATATATATATATATATATATATATAGCTTACACCTATTTTAAAAGTAAAGATCTCCAAGAATATACCCCTGTAGCTTTTTTTGTTGCAGTTGAAAAGAAGTTGATGTAATAGTTGTCTATTGGTCGTCCGGTAAAAATGATGAAATCTACTCTCTCTGCAGGTTGAATAGCCACACTGTCAGCTTTGAAAGGTTCAACGTCTTGTCCATCAAATGCAACAATGATGAGCATGTGCTGCGAATGACCAAGAACAAATATCTTAAGGTTAGAGACAAAATCGAAAAATCCATAGTAATAAATGTATAAAATGAATGGAACATATCAAATTACCTGTAGAGGGGATGCTTATATTATGATGAGGACTGTACATACGCGTTTTATTCTAAAGTTTTAATTTTTGATTATGCAGTGAGAATTACATCGATGAGATGCAGCAAACATAACTATCATTTCACCAAAAGAAAACCGTTGAATAAACTGACATTTGTTATCAATACTAGCATACATACGCCATCAATAGAAATTTCCAAAGGATCGGTGAATGCTGAATTGATAACTCTAAATCGATAGTATCTATTCTGGACGACTACAAATTTTTCCAGTGGTATCCAAGGTTTCTCTGAGGCGTTGACGTCGTTCAGTATATACTTTCTTCCTGAATAGGAAAACTTAATAATAGAAAATATTCCCTTTATAGATATACTAGCGGAAAAAAGAAACTGTGCATTATTTAATATATGAAAAAATAACAATGAACAAATCTTTATTTTTGTAATACTGTTAACAAATGTATTCGTTAAAATATTTCATAATCCATTAACGTTAACGTCGAAGAACGTCAATTTCAGCAAACTCGAAAGACACTGGTATTCGAACTTGAATTAACAAAGTTAATAATGCGTGTGACCACCATTTGCATTCACGCATGCTTGACAACGGCGCCTCATTGATGCCACTAAAGTGTTCAGAAATGCTTGAGGGATGTTGTTCCAGATGTTGGTTAAAGCTTGGCCTAAATCAGCCAATGTCACTAGCTGATTAGGTAAACGGTGTAAACGTCGTTCCATTTCATCCCAGACGTGCTTGATCGGCAATAAATCGGGGGAAACAGCTGGCCAAGGCAAGACATCGATATTCTGTTGAACAAAAAAGTCCCTGACTACACGTGCAACATGTGGTCTTGCGTTATCTTGCTGCAGAGTGATGTGATTTTGTTGTCTCTGTATGAAGGGTATCAAATGGCGCTGAATAATTTCGTCTCGATAGCGTACGCCGGTGAGATTTCCATTGACAATTTGTAGAGGGATCTTTCCACGTGCTGTTATTCCACCCCACACCATAACGCTACATCCACCGAATTGTCGACGTTGCACAACACAAGCGTTCTGGTACCACTCCCCAACGCGACGATACACTCTACAACGGCCGTTGTAGAGTGTTATCCAAATGAAATCTGGATTCACCAGTGAACACAATATTGGTCCAGTCCTGTATTCTGAATCGTTGATGTCGTCTGCATCACGCTGGTTTAGCGATACGATGACGTTGAAGCAATATTGGGCGCACCGCTGGACGTCTTGGTCTGATTTTGTGCTCGCGCAGACGATTAAGCACATCTCTTGGACTGATTGGTCGAAGTCCGGGAATGCTACGAGCAGTCAAACTTGCTCTGTCTGGAAACGATTTCTCAGGTGCACAATCTAATGTAGTTGTCCTGTCGGCGTGACGTCACACGAGGACTCCCAGAACGTGGTCGATCCCGAGTGTTACCAGATTGTTGGAAACGTCTCCATAATGACTGGATGGTGTTCCGATGAACTCCAAGGTGTATTGCTACGATGTTTTGTGCCATTCCAGCTTGAAGCATCCCAACAGCACGATTACGTTGGTTTTTGCTGAGTCGTGGTATGACAGAAGGGTAAATTCTGTCAAAACTAAAGTGCTTTTCTTAACGAATAGTGTCCAAACAAACCTTTAACACTTCTTACTCCAAACAGTATTGGCCAGTAAAACTCGTGCGTAAGAACACTTCAATAAACAACATGTGTTCTTTAACCATGAAAAAGTCCGTGCATCTTAGTCGGGTACTATCCAATATTGTTAAAAAACATGACCTTTATCGATTGTTTAGATTTTATAAATATAAACAATAAATATAGAAAAATTATACGAAATTTTATAAAGCAGTTTCTTTTCTCCGCTAGTATATATTCAATTGTATATTCTAAATGGAATGCTACAGAAAAAATGGTTTGAATAACTATAAGGTAAAACTTTTAAATTTGCATACCTCTTCCATTGACAAGACCGGTATTCAAATGATAAATCACAAATGATCCATCAGGATGCTGTAAAAGTGGTTCACATTTGCCGTCGTACTCTTCCAAGCTAACAGAGGAAAATAAAACTATGATGGTTTATTAGACTGCATGTATTATGCTTAAGAAAAAAAGGTCGCGTTTTTGTTGATAATGTAGGATAACTTCAAGGTCGAGAAATGTTGCTTTGAAATATAAATTTCGAGGTGATAGCATTTCCAGATCGATGAGGGTATCCTGCATAATCAACGAAAACAAGAACGTCATTTCTACTGCGTCTGAGAAATAAGTACCTATAGAGCTACGAATTAGGTCAGTTCGTGACGTCATGGCAATTTTCAAAATGGACAACACATATAAATGTGTTTTGCTCAAGAAAAGGTGAGGTGGTAGTGTATGCTAACATTTATTTTCAAAAGTATAATTTCAAGTATTTGATTTGATGACGGATTCTATCAACTGCTTAACTTGAATACACAGTCCAAGAAAGTTACACTAATGTGGAAGAACTTCAACTTTTCTGCATGTACATCCCCATGTTTGTTTGCATATATATCGATTTCGGAATGCAGAGGATTGATTAATATTGAATGTCAAATATTCTTAATATATTTATGAATTTGTTTTGCAACATATATTGAATAATTTTATGACTATAAATTGAATTACCAGTTATCGACTTTATTACCAAAACACGAAATGCAAGTGATATGTGTATAATTTTATTTGTAATCAGTTATGTACATGATACATATAAAGGTATCTCACAGAATGACCGCTATATTCCTTGATCTTTGCAATAACCGTGGTAGAATAGGTGATAAATACCTGTATTAAATTGTTCATGGGGATCATGTAGACAAGCGTCAATTCTGAGTGAAATTGTTAATTTCAACATGCTTCTATTGGTTATGGTAATATAAGCCATAAAAAATCAACAAAAAGGTAAATGTTTAAACAAACCTTCAAACACAAATTCTCTGTCGTAATAATATCGAAACACTAAGGTAATTATCATTTTTACAGAATGATTCCCGGTGGTAATTTGTGCGCGATTGCGCTGCACACTATGTCATTGGCAACAAGGTATAACAATGTATGCTGACATAAAGTACTTATACATACATTATCGACTCTTATAAAACCTGTATCTTGATCAGCAGCCACGGCAAATATCATAGTCGGCAATGAAATGTGAGAATGGGCGACAGCATATACCGGGAGACGACAGGGCAGCATAAGTTCATAATGCAAATTTTAGTACTTACATACCAAAGCTTGAGACGTCAGCAACAAATTTCTCTAACGTTCCGACGTTAAACCAATTAGTGACGATGGCTATAAACTCAGCGTGGACATCTGGTATCGCCTCGGACTGGAAATGCTAAAAATGCATACACACATCATGAAATGAAACATGAATAAAGATGCCGAGTATATGCAGGTGTGAATTTGTTACTGTAACAGTTTAGTTAGAAAGAATGTTAAGAGGAACATGGAATGAATATGACTTTTAAGAATATGTGTTTTGATTTCCTTGCAGTTTATGTCAAGTACTAAACACATATAGATCTAATAGATCTGTGTAATACAATTCTTTACAATTGGTGGTCTAATCCTCGGTAGAACGATTAAAGCCCCCGCTATCCCATCAGAACGTAGAGTGCCGGTATGTCCATGATACCAAGTGGTCCCTGATGGCGAGGCAAGGAATCTGCATTAACAAAAAATAACTGCTAAGGTGAAAGAAATTGCATATAAAGCAAATTGAAAAAGGTTTTGAGTCACCATTGAATTTCAAACTTTGAAGACACGTATCAGTGGGTGATCTAGAGCATTTGCTAAAGGGGGTAGAACCCAAGGTTTTGTTTTCGGATTGGGGGAGTTTGAAGAAACCGAAATGGGAAAGTGGAATCATTTACACACGGATTACTTGGATTTCTTGTACATGTATTACTAGGATTAATGAATATTAGTACAATTAATACTTAGTATTACTGACAATTAGTAAGCTTACTAAGTGTTAGAGGGATTACAAAAATTGTATCTTGTAGGGTTCCTGAAAATCATTTTGCAATCATGAGAGTTTGTAGGATTACTGATAATCGGTGGGGTGAATAGATACTGGCTGCATTACTAACCATTATTATGAGAGTTAAATATTTAACGGAGTAATGATGACAAAAGCTCTTGTCTAGTAGTAGTAGTTTTCAGCATGTGTGGGTTCAGAAATTATTCAAATTTAAAAACAATTGATTAAGCATAATCATGAGATATACATATTGTAAAACTTATACGGTACCAATTTTGATGCACCAGATGCGCATTTCGACAAATAATGTATCTTCAGTGATGCTCAACCGAAATGTTTGAAATCCGAAATAACTATGAAGTTTTAGATCTAAATATAGCCAAAAACAGCGTGGTTAACAAGTGGAGCCAAATTCATCCAAGGATAAGAGCTTTGCATGAGGGAGATAATCCTTAATTTTGAAATGAATTTCTGAATTTTATAACAGCAATTAAATATATATCCGTATTTTCAAGCTAGTAACGAAGTACTTAGCTACTGGACTGTAAACATCCCCTCACACAACAGCCACACACACACAATTAGTGCATGTGTACATACACAGCAATAATAACCAAAGGGTTTTAAGTAATTTTGAAAATCTCGAAAAAATGCAAAAGATTTACTTTATTTTGGTTGGATGGAATTTGCAATGTGTAAAATTATAGTGTCGGGTACCTGATGCAATAGAAAATTCCGTATATTATAAAAGTAAAGTATGGATGTATACATAAGTGTATTGAAAGTACTTGGTGCTTTCGTGTCAGTGCGTTAGTTATTCATTTCTCAGCAAGTTACATTTTGGCGCTAATATCGTAATACAGTGGTGATGCATATATACGTGATAGCTGTATTTTAAAATTGTGGGGTTTTTTTTCACTGGACATGCACATATAGGTGATCTCTACGACGAAAAACTAGTTATATTTATCTTTTCAGTAAAACAATCACCAAACGCTGTCTAATTTATCACCTGCTGATATATTTACGATGAATAGAGATATAATGTTTACATGTAACATTCATGTACTTCTACATATAATGCATTTGACTGAACGTCATGCTACGGTACTGTTTCCTTTGATATTAGCCATACTTTAAATCAGACAGAAAACCTTTAATTTCACAGAAGTTCAACATACTATAATGTCTAGGGGCGGAGTTTAGCTGTACTATAACGTCCGAGGAATCGGACTACAACTTCCCAACTATGAACACAGAAAGGGAACAATTTGGTGGCATTCAATGACGAAAGCATAAGAAAAGCAGCATCTAAAAAATGAAGCAAAACGGGTGTGCCCATTCACACATATCGATAGATATGTAAATGCGTTTATTGATTCTAAACTGCAAAAGGCACGTGTTGTAGTGTATTTTGTAAAGTATGCGAAATACTCTAGGCAAAATGCGCCTAATCCCTCATCTGCGCGGTTTCATTATCCATTATAATTTATATTTGAGATAACGTTATCTCATAGATAGCATTTTGAAACTCTAAAAAGTCAATGTCATCCATCTTCATGTCGAATGTAGCGATTTTCGTTCCTACCTCTAACTTGTGACAACAGCAGACTTATTACGTCATATTGCACGCAATTTTACAATGATTTTATGAATATTCATGACAAGAAATTTACAGATACTTTTGTATAGAATTTATTGCACGGAGGAGAGTGACAGTCTCTTCACTGTGCGATTCGACTGACACGCCCCTCTGTCCAATGAAATCAAAACGAACGAAAGCAAATACTGTAAATATAATTTGCACGTAACATCTTACTCCATTTACAAACAAAAGAAATCTTAGATACATGGACACTAACATATGTTTGAAGTTTTATATGTTGGAGTACGTCATATTCCGGATTGTTTTACCTTACATAGATTCGTAATCTGCTTTAAATGATATACCACATATGTTGGTCTGTATATGACCCCCATTGCCGAAGAGTACCAAGGACTTCTGTGAAAAGGGACCTACACGTTTAAAGTTGTATAAAAATACTAGCAATGACTTCCATTTCCTGATGCCGGTCGCTTGGAGAAGGAACGACCACAACCTATGTGAAACCTTTTAGGTGTGATGCGACGGGATCAGATTCTAATCCTGGGAACTTCTGCTTTGTAGAGTGAATGTCCCAAGAATTAGGCCACCGTCAACTTTATTTCAGACAGTGATTTAATTATACAATATTTTCTATATCACCTTAAAAACAATCTAACAATTTATTCGCACAAAAACTTATATACATGTATACATTATATACATCATATCTGATACCACGCAATGGAATTTTATATATGTAGCTTTGCTCAAGTGTAAAAGTTTGGATGTTTATGCATTTCATTTGGGGGATCACTGAATGGTTTACAAGAAGTCTTTACAGACCTTTATGATTTACTGAAACGGACCATGGACACAGAGATAGAGTACGGGCCCAGGATAATTTACCAAGTAATGCATTGTCCATCTGAACGTACTAGTCTGTTAATCTCCGATTAAAATATGCAAAAAAAAAAACAACAAAAAAAAACAACAAAAAACCGGAGCTTCTTTTTCAGTTTAATGTAGAATGATATCAATTTGGACCCACTCCCTAGCAAAATACTCGGGGCTCGCCCTGATGTTAAAAAATACCTATATTGAAATGTTTGCCCAGGTAAAATTGGACATTGGGAAATCATAGCCGTCCCATCCATCCATGGAGTCCCCCGCTGAATCATCCCATGCCAATGTATAGATAGTGCCTCAGTCCTCAGCTGATTACGGACAGTTACGGAAATCTGAAAATAAACAGTATTCGTATTGCATTGAAGTGTTTGCATTGGATCAATTTTTCTTGGCTCAGATAACGATATGATTTCTATAGAAAATTTACCTCATGTTTTCATTGTTTTCGAGGATTTGAAGTTATTAATGTATTAGGGGTATAAACACAATAACCGAAAACTGGATCCCACACCCAATAAATTTCTCCTTTTATAGTACATGTAGTTTTAAATCGAGCAAGCTACTGAGTTGAGACTATAAGTTGATGGTACAGTGTTTTCAACAGTCTCGTTTAACGTCAGTATTTTACAAATCATATGGTTGTTATAACGATTTTCTGAGTAACTACAACCTGTCATTCAGTGGAGTACTGTCTGACGTGTTTAAAATCTACGGTACCAATTTTGATGCTCCAGATGCGTATTTCGACAAATACTGTCTCTTCAGTGGTACTCAAGCCGAAATATTGGAAATCCGAAATTACAATAAACTTGTAAGAACTAAAAAAAAAAAACAGAGTGCCAAAGACTTGAGTCAAATTTGTCTAAGGATCAGAGCTATGCATGAGGGAGATAAACCGTTCTGCATATCTAAGCTAAGGCCAATTCAACTTAATTGATAGATTATAATCCCAGTCCGCCTCTCAAAAATCGGCCCGCCACGAATTTTCTTATTTTCTGAAACTTGCGATTTCCGGAAAATTTCCATGTCCAACTCCGGTATTTACACTTCTTGTTTACATTTGCGGTATAGCAACGCGTGGATAGCTACGTGAAAAAAATAGATATGGTTTTCTTATGTTTCTATGGGCGTAAATGGAAGAAAGAGATTAATGTTCTTCATATCTTGAAGAAATTTGCTATCTTTCTGTGTTTGAAATTAAAGTTTAACCTGAAATTCGTCTGTGAAATAAGCATATAGATCGATATCCATCTGGCATTAAATGATACACTTTTGATGACAAAACTTCGTTCGTCATTAATATTTTTCTCAGAAAATAAAAATTAAACAAGAGGTCCATGGGCCACATCGCTCACCTGAGTCACCTTGGCTCATATCTAAAGATTTCTCCTATATATTCGCATGTAAAACTTTGATCCCTATTATGGCCCCAACCTACTCCCGGAGGGCATAATTTGTTCAAAATTGAATCTGAACTATGTCAGGAAGCTTTCATGTGAATGTAAACTTTTCTGGCCCAGTGATCTTTCAAAAGAAGATTTTTAATGATTTTCCCGATATATTTGTAAGTAAAAATTTGACCCCCTATTGTCGCCTCATCTTACCCCCGGTGGCCATGATTTCAATAAACGTGAATTTGCTGTATGTCAGGAAGCTGTTATGTAAATTTTCCTGGCACAGTAGTTTTTGAGGAGAATATTTTTAAAGATTTTCCCTATATATTTCTATGTAAAACTTTGATCCCCCCTTGTGGTCCCAACCTGCCATGATTTTAACAAACTTAAATATGCACTATGTCTGGAAGCCTTCATGTAAATATCAGCTTTTCTAGCTCAGTGGTTCTTGAAAAGAAGATTTTTAAAGATTTTCCCTATATACAGCGGAACCTGTTAATCCGGACACTTGGGTTCCCAGCAAAATTGTCCGGATAAATGAAGCGTCCGGATAATTGAATCGCATATTTTCTATCTTTTCATAAGTAACCAATATATGCCTACTTTATTGATGCATAGGGAATTTAACACATTATATCGTTGGATTTGACCATTTGCATTAGTAAATAAATTATGATGATGTTAACATTTACATGTATTTCAAAGCACTAAAATAATGTACGTGTTCACTTTATTTGCGTGTGCTTACATTGTACATACATATGAGCCCTACAAATAAATATACAAAACTGTGCACCGTATGCGCTAAAACAAATAATGAAGCACTTTATGTAACTATAAGTAAATAAATCATTAGTAACTAACATAATCATTTACACTTCAAACATTTCATCACACTTTTACTTCTTAAAGAGACACTACAGCTCATTTTGCGCAAAAATCATGAAATGACAATTTTCCCAGCACTTTCTCAATTTTTGTTGCATTGTTGAAAGTATGAACTTTGCGAAAATAACACTTATCTAAAGTTAAAAATTATCGTTTTAACGTAAAAATTAATACTTTTTGATGGCCTATACACAAAATATCGAGTTTCCTCCTTTCAGTCTTCAGACGCATGCGCATAGACAGTAAACAGTGCAGCATGTCGTCCAGAGAGAGAAAGTGTAGTTGATAGATCTAGAATTTTGACAGATTCTGTGAGAAAAGAGGTAAAATTAGAATGAGATAAAACTCATACGTGAAATAAAATTTACCTTGGTATCAGTTTGACCGTTGGAAAACAAAGAGCTCGGAGAAACACATGTAACTCAGTGGCGGATCTAGGATTTCCGAAGAGGGGTGTGAAAGTAAAAGATTAGCCAAAGTAATCGGCCATTCTGGTGCAAAATTTGGATTTTCATTCACAATCTGTGGGGTAAAAAGGGAGGGAGATCCTGGCCCCCAAAATCTGCCATTGAGACTAGCTGCGAAGATACCACGTTTAAAAGTAAGTGCTATTTTTATCTGAACACGACACGTGTTAGTTGTAAAAACATCGGTCAGTGGGAACATGGAAGGTTTCTGTTGAAATGATGATTTATAATTACTTATTATAAGGAGCAGGGAATAATCTTATACTTGAAAGGTGAGTGTGGACCCCCTTGAAGGGGAATTTAAATAATTTCCTACAGAACACCTTTGCTGTCATTCAAAACCACGTGATGTAAATAAGCATTCAAAAGTCCGAGTCAGCATGAAGAAACCTTTGAATTCCAAACGATCTTCAAAGCGCAGTTGAGAGTAAATTGATGCATCCCAATTGTTCAAAATTGTCAGTATCGATATGAAATTTATCATGTCATCAATACATGGTTTTAAAAACACTTTCTTAAAATGTGGAAAATGAGCTGTAGTGTCTCTTTAAAGAGGCCGGTAATTTCCATCTGTCACGATTCACGGGTTCGGCGATCTGTTAAAACAATCTTCATCATCCAAAGTTGACATAAGAATTTCGTGATTATCATGTCAGTTGACAACATTCTTTAACAAAAATTCAATCTACCAGAGTTTATATTTCTTATTCTATAATTATCCAAGACAATATCGGAAGAACAAAATAATTTAAGCTCGTAATATCAAGACCTATTACTGCTTTGATCTAGCCACGCGTACCTACTATTTTTATGATACGATAATAACGGAACAAAACACGGGTGAAACTAACATTACGGGTACATACAAAATTTAATTGTCATTTTCTTTAAAATGGTAATTTTCTCACTTCTACTCAGAGTTTAAAAATTCGAAAGCAATAAAGCTCTACAATATCGTAACAAGAATCAATCGTACACAGGTACATTCTACATGCGTGACATTCTATACGTTAAAAACTTACTACATATACATGTGCATGAACATACATGTATATTTCACGCCAATCAACAGTATAAAATCCAGAATCTGGAAGTATAATCTACACTGTTTAGATTTGCATAAGCCGATAATCAATTTACTAATAAGTACAACTGATATGTGTAGCAGTTCAAAAAAAAAAATTATTACGGCATGATGTTTAATTTATTAATACTTTTAGGCTATTGATCAAGTCTATAAAATAATATGCTACAGATTTATTTACAAAATTCAACACTACACGCAATGAAGATCTTAAGTGCGAAAATTGGCAATACAATGTCTCGATCGGCACGTGCTATCTAACTGACATATCATCACACACCACTTACTTATAGGGAGGTGTTGACAGGGCACAGGTGATCGCTTCAATTAGACAGTTTGACTTGTTTTCTTTATAATTTACGCCTTGCTAAAATTGTCCAACACAGACCTTCCCTAAACATAATTACCGTCCGGAATAACGGTATAATTTTCAATGCATTATAATGTTTTGTAGTAAAAAGTTACCGTCTGGAACGCGAATTTCCGGATTAATGCAAAATAATGTATAAAAATTTCGTCCCTAGAAAAATCGTCCGGAAAGTGAAGCATCCGGATTAATGACGTCCAGATTACGAGGCTCCACTGTATTTGTATGCAAACCTTTGAAATGAATTTCTAAATTTTATCACAACAATTAAATATACATCCGTATTTTCAAGCTAGTGCCGAAGTACTTAGCTACTGGGCTGTAGAGACTCTCTGGGACTAATAGTCCACCAGCAGAGGCCTCGACCCGGGGTGGTAATGTAAAATTTATACGGTGCAGTGTACCCATTTTGATGCACCAGATGTGCATTTCGACAAATAATGCCTCTTGAGTGATGCTCAGGAAATATTGGAAATTTCATCAACCAACTGTAGTATGGTCGACTTTCAAATCTGAGTTTGGCATTCAAATCCCTTATGTAGAGATTTTTTTCATTTGTCGTAATTCAAAATCCATCATTTTCATGCAAACCATGAACACGTGGATATTTCGAATGGTGTTGTCTGGAAATTTATTTTTTTTAGTATCAGTGCAGGTAAAGCAGCGTGCATTGTAGCTACAGAACGTTAAGCTCTCTGTGGAAAAATTGAGACTCACTTATTCCACAGAGATCTAGAAACCATTTGCGCTCCTTGGGTTGTTCGTAGAAACGCATGTGTAGCTACAATATTAAGTATAGCCAGTTACTTCCCTTTAATCAGGTGGATGTAGAACACGTAGCGGATTGACGTGAAATCCACTTATTAATTAATTTTCTCCTGTCAAATACATTCTTGTCATTTCATCTTTGTTCTCTTAAAAAGGGACAATCACATAACATTTTCCGTGAATTAAAGCATACATTCACTTTTATTTATTTTTTTGCAATAGCTATACAACAGAAAATATCCGTACACAACATTTAGCTAACACCTCTTCACGTAGAGATTTCAATGGCTGAATAAGATCGACCCTCTGACCTGATCCCATTATTTGGATGTCGTTAAATCCGTGTGTAGACTTGCACTGTATGAGCGTATCACATGATGTGATTCATTACCAGTCAACAAAATAATGAATGATTTCGACATGTGTATTGTGGTGTTATATATGAATAATTCAGGGTACGACTTGTGTTTTGTATAAGAGATATTCTCCCTTTTTCTACGTTTTCTTGTTTACAAATCTTGCAAATTTTTCCTATGAAGTCGTTGTGTGTCATACATTCTTATTTTCTTATCATAAATTATTGTTACATCATCAAGTCATATTAAATGTCTATATTTTCTGAATTGTAATTGAGCGTAATGTTTTTGTTTCAGCCTTTTACTAATTGTGTACTCAATAAAGAATACTGAACTTAACTACTCTTTGTTGTTTACCAAGATTTACAAAGATTTATTACGTCCTTTGGTGTCATGCATTTTTGTTATCTTGTGTTAATTTTCTGCTGTAAATCATAGATAATTTTGGTGTAGTTTTGTCAACCACGGGTTTTTAAGCAAAATAATATTTAATTATGATTCAGTCAGTCATATTCATAATGCATTGTTACATCATTAAGTCCCATGTAATGTCTTCATTTTCTGAATTGTAATTGAGTGTAATATATTTGTTACAGCCGTTTACTAACTGTGTACACAATGAAGAATGCTGAACTTCACTACAATACGGCTAGTGACCAATACATGAATCATGATAAAGTATCTCATCAATAAAAAATAGCACCTTCTTTAGTGTAAGGTATTGTGCGATAGTTCAATCATTGAACGTTGCTTTGAAGTGAATAAATATCAAATACCTTCAGATGCCATTTACACGTTCGCAATAAATCCTGTCTACATTTATTTGTTGTTCCATTAAAAATAATAAGAAGAATTACCATTTTGCGATATCCTTTATTATTTGTCATGAATTTCTATTGAAAAGGTTTTAAGTAACATTTTACCAACTGGTCTATCAAATTCAAAGAATTGACCGTAATATGTGAAGGAAATACATATACCAATTTAAAAGAATATTAATGATTTGATTTGATTTTATGTTTTCCGCCACACTCAACAATTTTTTCAGTTATCTGGTGGCGCCCAGTTTTTGTTGGTGGAAGAGATAACTCAGATGCAATGCACCTGGGAAGAGACCACCGACCTTCCGAAAGTAAACTGGGAAACTTTCTCACTTATATAATGAATATCAATGAACTTTTTAGAATATCTATTTGAAGCTAATAAAACCGCTCCCCCGACCCACAAGCAATAGCAGAAAATCCAATAGCCTTGTCATTCCATATCTTTGCTGTAGTTTCGACGTTGTGACATATTCTTCTACTTTAAGTGCCAAAGATCCTGACGAATATCCGGATCTAAAGTAACTCATTTCGTTCTAAAATCACACGCAAAGTGCACTTCGTTTGGAAAAATTGCAACGAAGTTCCATATCATTCGTTAACATCAACAAATCGCTAAATTATGTAGAAACCAAATAAAACATCTTTCACAGAATTTATCTTTAAAGGTCTTAGGAGATGGTTTTAAAGAATACATTTTCTCTCCATGATTATCAACTTTGTTTCATAAACTCCTCATAAAATGCTTTTTTAAGATTAATAACGATATCAATTCGAAGAAATTGAAGTGCAAAGGTATTCGGAATAGAAAATCGTTACCCGATTATCGTTCCTGATTTCCTGAATATGTGACGTCATAACAGACCACATTCAGATTTCCGAATCAAAACAAAAGCACACCAATCCGACGGTTTATTCACAACTGGAGGTGTTTTTGAATGGGGAACAATAGTTCGTTATACAAGGATATCACTTTGAACTCATAATTAATGCATACGCCACCCACATCGACGATTTTTCAACGGAGGACGAACAAGAAGATCGGTCAAGGTCATATTTATTGCAAATCGGTTGAAATAATACTGACTAGGTAATGATAAGTGTATGATAATTTCAGAGTACATTTTCTGATGACAATAAGAGAAATATAGATAGTTATTACTTGTGCTATTTCTGACCCCATGCAGACACGCAGCATCAGGTTGACTTAACATCACTATGAAAGGCGAAGATAACGAAACGTGATCAATCTCATAACTCCTATAAGCAATATAAAATGGATAGTCGGGCAAACACGGACCCCTGGACAAACCAAAGGTGACTATATCAGGATTTTACTCACTACTTGGTCCTCATACACGACTATATCAGGTCCAGGAATCTGCCCGTTAATAGCGTACACTAACTTGTAATCTCCGTCTCCTGGGCTCACAGTGTCCCTGAACTCTGTAAACAGAAGTGAAACATGAGTCTTTGTTAGCCATTTAAGGTCGATCCTACACCAAAATCTTGTTCGTTAAAGTATTTCTTATAGCGTATGCATTCACGATTGCAAGAATGATATAAGCGCCCAATACGCCACTTCCGAGATATCAGATTTTCTTTGATGGAGGTATGTTCAGTCTTCTGTTGAACTGTTTAACGCTTGTGTATGTAGAAGGTGTATGCATCTAATATAGACTAGCTATGTTAATAAGGATAAAAGTTACATTTGTATGACAGCGTAATTTTTGGTTATGAATATATATATAATATATATATTATTCCTTTATGATATAAAATCATTCACCATTTTTAATATATAGTATGTACGAAGGTGATATTTATATTATATTGTGACCTTGAAATCGCCCCTAATCTGAATGATTGATTGATTGATGCGTTTAAAAATTCCCTCATGTACATAAATCATATCATACTACAAGAACAGTGGCAAAGTTCAGGTTCATCTACTATAAAAACAATATGAATTTTTCTGCTATATAATCTAGATATATTTATGCATTTGAAAAATGCGGGGACCAATTTCTGTCTTGTATATTAACGGTATGATATATATAAGAATGTGGACAACCCCGGTAATTCGCTGATGACTGTTGATATGTTGTTAAATTACAGCATGGTTAGTTTGATGCATTATGCATTTGATCCTAACAATTTTCATGTTAAGGATTTTTATTTTTTTCTGATTCTATCAATAAAAATTCAGCTGGTTACCTGCATGAACCTGACTTTTTGTTCATAAGTAGGGCCTCTTGCTGTTTTCCAAAAATAAAGTGTTACGTGATATGTAAGTGACGTCACGGGAAATTACCATGAGGGGAATTTACGGTAGCTCAGTCACAGTCAACATATGGGTAGTATCGTTTCGGTGTTTAACCGTAACAAGTGTAATGATACCAGTGAATTTGAGGTGCAATTTCACCCCATGATTATTGTGCATTTGACTATGGAAGCCCTTAACCTAGTTGCGTGTTATTCGTTGTGACACTGCTAACACCTAAACACGTTTAACAATTCAAATTATCAAAAGCATATTCGGTCATAGATTGGTTGATTGTGTTTTGTTCAACGTCTCACTCGATAATTTTTCACTCATATGGAGACGTCACCAAGACCGTTGAAGGGCTTCAAATTTAGGCCTTTGCTCGGCGTTTACGACTATTGAGCAGTGAGAGTTTTTTTAGCATGCCACACCTACTCTGTAACGGGGCATCCAATTTAAGGTAACCTCCAAGGACCCGTGACATTCACACCTCATGCCGAGCGTTTGGCGATGGAACTGTCACTACCTGTTTTAACGACTTAGATCTGTCGCGGCCGGGATTCGAACCACAGTCTTCTGCATGCGGAGCGAACGCTCTAACCTCTAGGTCACCGCGGCGGTTCCAGTCATAGATAAACCGCCGCTAAACAATTAAACTAGAAATCAGTACAAATCTTATTACTATTCATCTAGTTATTTTCAAATAAATACGGAAAATATATGTAGAATTCTTAACCGTCAACGTACGTTTCGTGTATTATGATGTACTAAATATATATCAGAAGTGCTTACAAAAAATAAAGACATCCCTCTCCATTTCTCGGGCTTGGGTCCAAGATTTTAGTGCATATTCGGGTTCTTTGTATCTTGAGCGAATTTGCCTTGAAACAAAATATAATAGATATTTGGGCTCGTATAAATATTTTTGAAAATACCTTGATTATTTATTTTAAAAATAGCACGTGAAGTGATACTACATGTACAGTATACGTTTGACTCACTTTTGCCTTACGTCAACATACAATTAGGTCCACATTATATTCGGACAAAAATTTACTCTGTTCTATTGAGAGTTTTACCTACGTTATTTTAAGAAACCACAGCTAGTCTATACTTGGATTTTCAACACTAGGGTATAGTCTGAACTATATGATTATGGATGTTTCCAATCACAGGCTCTTTAGGCCACCACGGGTAATGGATGATATTCCTTCCAAAACATGCCGCCAGTTCCGTAAGCTCAAATTTACAAACAAAATACTTAGATGCCGTCAACATAAGAAACACTCTTCGTCATAAAATAGTTCAGTCGTGTATTCCAACTCATTTCAAGTTCAAGTCTACACCCATTATTTCCTACAAATATAATTCTACTATTGCATCCAAACGTTTTAATTATAAACAAATTTACAGTGCCTAGATATAGACCATTTCATACTCAATCCGCCTACGTGTTCTTGTTCTTTATCTTCTTTCAGCTATAGTTCAGCTGGACATGTCATTACTGGTGATGTAGATATATAGTCCAGCTGGACATGCCATGACTGGCGATGTTGATTTAAATGAAAATGAGGACCTCAAATCACTTTTTCTTAAAGGTCCTAAATACAGAGAACCTCGATCTTTCAATTGGCGACAAAATTTCATCTCTATTATGAATTATGTCAAGGATTATGCCAGATGATGGGCTAAATATATGAAAAATAAAAACTTGATACAAAGTTGATGGCAAAATTGAAAAAAATACAGGAAAGAGATTTATTTATGATAATTACAAAAGCATGTATAAAGATTTATTAAATCAATCAAAATTACCATCATGAAAACTAGGAGAATGCAAACATTAGCTCTGGCAAATTTTCATTCACAATATCGGTCCAGTTTTTCTACAAGATTTAGTTGTTATAAAAACCCTTTCATATAATTTTAGATACACAAGTACAGCTGAAATACCCAAATCAAGAACAACCAGGTATGGGATTAAACTTTCAGATATGAGGCAACAGAGCTCTGGAATTCTCTACCAAATAATTCAGACACTTTTCATCATACAGCCATTTCTCAAATTCTATCCTAAATTGTTGTGGGGAAGTAAATTGTAAATGTAGCTCATGTAGACTCCAGCCTCTCCTGCCTAAGTCTTGAATTTTCAAACTAATCTATTATTGTTACCAGTCAAAGTTTACTTTTCCAACTATGTTAGTGCTGTGAATCTTACCCTTCATTCTTCTATACTAGTATATGTCTGTGTTTTATATTGTCCCTGTATATCTATGCATGTTTTATGTTTCCCAAATGTATCAGTAATTTGCTTTTTACCCACTTTCTGCCCCTGAATATGTCTGTTCTGTTTTCTTTTTTTTTCTTTTGTTGATATAGTATGTGTCTTTTGTAAATTTTTATTTAAAATATGTTTGCTTTTATGACTGTGCATATATAAATACTATTTGTGTTAAGTGTTTTATGCTATAGAGTAGGTTAAAGAGCTTTTCGGCTCATGCTACTTGTTTATTGTAAATAGTTCCGACTTTAAACAAAAATTGCTTACTTACTTACATTGTCAGAATGGATTAAAAGCATACGAGGGATATCAAAATCCAGCATTAGACATATTAAAACTAAAGTACGTACCATCTATCCCTCTGTGTTTAGTAAACCAGAGGTGATAAAAGAATTGGATAGATTATATGAGGAATATGTTTTGGTTCCAGCTGACAAATCTTGTAACAACATTGTCTTTGTTTGTAAGCCTCATTATTACAACTGTATTTTAAACGAACTTGCCATTAATTCAACTTTTGGTAATCATACTTATACTCCAACTATCCTTTCAAAACACGTAATTCTACAAAATCATGATTCAGTTTTAGACAAATTTCACATACCAGTCAATGGGACGGATGAATATGATGTACCGTACCTATACTGGATTCCTAAACTTCATAAAAACCCCTACCAACAAAGATATACTGCTGGATCTACCTAGCACCTATCTTTGCTCGTCAAAAAACATTAACAACTATGAAAGAGAAACCTCAAACGTACTGTGCGACTACATATCCCAGAAGCGGTGTAAATCTTATGTGGATCCTAAAACATTCTAAAGAACTTTTAGTAAACTTTGAATCGTGATACTTTTCTCAAATCAACAACATCAAAACGTATCACTTTTAAACACTTTACATTACCATCCCTCATGATCAATTAAAGACTAGACAGTTTGACATCATAGACAGCTGCTTCTTCAACAAAAATGGAAATCGGAAATATCCGTATCTAGTGATCAGTCATCCAAAAAACTGCTTAGTGAAACACCATTCTGATTCCACGCACAAGTACTTTGAAGTTGAAATAAAAAATATGCTGGAGTTCCTCATTGACAAAATATTTGTGGTCTTTGGTGATCAGGACTTCCAACAATCTGTTGGAATCCCATGGACACGAAATTTTATCCTTTGTTAGCAGACCTGTTTTTATATTCCTATGAAGCAGAATTTATTCAAAAACGTTTACGTGAGAAGAAAAATTCTCTTGCTGTGTTTATATCCCTCAACTAATTCGATACTCAAAAGCTTATAGTTTGTTTTTTAAATCGAAGCAGGCTACTGACAAACAAGTTGATGGTGAAGGAGTTTCAACAGTCTCGTTTAAAGTCAGCATTTTGCAAATTTTATGGTTGTTATGACGATCTACTTTGTCAACACAACCTATCATATCGATTGTAAGGCTGTTCTTGGCACACTGATTTTGACTATGGATAACTCCGTTTACCTGATGAAGCTGTAGGGCACACGGCAGGTGTGACCGGTCAACAGGGGATACTTACTCCTCCTGGGCACCTGATATATCCAGGAGTGCGTAATTGCCCAATTCTCTATTTTGTATTGCTTATAGGAGTAATGAGATTGATCACTTTTCGATATATTCACCTTTCATGGATAATGCCATATATTATGGATAATAATGATTCTAATGTGTAAAATCATTATGTACATGCAAAATCCTCATGTACATGTAATATAATTGTCAACAGGTATTAGGGGTATGTACTTGCAAGATTACAATGCTAATAAAAGATCATTGTCAACAGGCAATACATTTATTGCTAGAGATGAGTAATACTATTGTGTAGAGGGACCACTCCCCAGAGGTAATATGTTTATGCATAGGTAAGATAATTAAGAACAAATAAGATCAATATGTATATGTCAACTGATATTATTGTGTACGGGTACAGGTAACATCATTATGCACATGTCAACTGACATGATTGTGTACGGTCATATATAACATCATTATGCACATGAATCATCATTATGTATAGTCATATAAAGGTAAGATCATTATCTACATCCGTGTAATGGTAATATCACTATATCGATCAACGTAGCGTACAATATCCATACCATCTATTAACGTACCTCGGATTGTTATACATTTAGACACCAACCATACGCCTTAATTTTATAACAGAATATATTTACATGCAATTTATGTCTAGATTCTTAACATAACACTGAATAACAAATATATATGCAAAAATCAATACTTTTTCCAATGCATTGTTTAAAAATAAACATAAATTAGATATAACTGAGCTTTATTCCCAATGAACGAGAGATGTGTGTATGTGAATTAATTGTAGATAATCGTTTACAAAATAATGATAATAATTAATTCTCATGTTGAACGTAAATCAAATCTATCTAAGGTTTATTCCCCAGATACGAAGGATTTGGTGTGCATGTAAAACATTTAAACAATTATTTACATTCTCTCTATGTTTCCCTTACTATTCTTCTTAACTGAAACTGAAGTTGAATATTTCAAACTTTTGACTAATCAATGTGTGTGAAGTCTGCATGTAGGCTAACCACAATCTAGTTCATCACTATCATTAAAATGTAAAATTGTAAATGTTAAATGTGTCTTTCAGCAAGAAAAGTAAATCAGATGATAGAATCCAAGCATTTTCACAACAGCATATTGCGAATAAAATAAAAGAGGCAATAAGAAGAAAAAGGATCTGAATATGAACGGATATTTTTTCTTTTAAAATGCATATTTGAATCACTTTTAATATTAATTTCGATCGTTCGTGGCGACATAAATCTTTACTGACTTATAATGTATGTACATGTAACACGGTGTTAAAATGGAAATACGATTTATTAATGCATTGTTGTATATGTAACATGCCACAACTCATATAAAGTTGAATTTCTTCACGATAAAATGACTATATTGAAATTTTGAAAACATTATTTTCTAGCAATAAATTCCGTCTTGTTCCTGAGGCCAGAACCACAGTTTTATTCATATTTCACTTTCAAAATGCATTACATTGAAATCAAAACATTATTGTCAAAGATGTATACTTGAAAAAGTGCGGTGGTTCTTTCGGTATATTTACACTGTGGTGTGAAATAATTGTATCCAGTTCGAAATTGTAAGTAGTACAGAGTAATGTTATTAACATTTTCAAGTGGTGACTTACCTTCTTTGGAAATAGGAGTGAATTCATCATCACAACTCACTAAATTCGGTGCACGTCGCTGAAGAATGTTGTCTTTCATAACCACTGGTTTATATTCAGGGTTTCTGATATCGGAATAGTTATATTGCATCATGGTGAATTTATAGTTGACGTTAAATTCAAAATGACAGACATCATTCACACAGTTTCCGGATGGTCTCACCACCCGACACAGACTCATACTTGGAGAGAGAAAACAGACAAGAACTCCCAGAAGCCAAGTCATTGTGCAGTCTTTGAAACTGTTTATCACCATGTTCACTGTAGAACTTTAGTTTCTGACGGACCCAGACTGTCGATTTATTGCATCAATTAAATTTGGAGCATTGTGATTCAGTTTATATTTATAAGTATCCTATCATTCAATACCATTTGCTAATCAGTTTCATTATTATTCGACAAACGTATCAAGCCCATTACCACACATCTCTACAAAAAACTGCAAGTTAGACGTATAACTTCCAGCATTGAGCATTAGACGTATAACTGTCAGTATTGTGCATTTTGATGCGTTATATGAAACTCGATGACAAATGACAAATGTTTCCGCTATAAATCTTCCGAACACACTATGAGTGTGGTCAATTCTATACATCAACAATGTGTCATATTTCATTCAACATATCAAATTAAGATTAATCAAAAATGAACAAAAAATGAGATTTCAATGAGTTTTTTTTTTATTCAAAGTAAACTAACAAAGATAATTTCTAGTACATATAAAAATATTTATTCAACTATTATTAAGTACAACATACATATACTTGTATAAGGGCAAACTAAAACACAATTAAGTCCTTGTCACATTACTCTTTTTCCAAATTGCCAATTCACAAAGAAAATTGCCTGTAATCAAAATTATCATTTTTCAGTATTTTCATTTGAAGATTAATGTGCTGAAAACATCAAATTGAAGATGAAAACATTTACAAAAGTTACTGAAACAATAAGTTTAGACCAATTATTCAAGATAGTAAATGAATGTATAAAGAACAGTCACATATTTCAAACACAATCACTATATTAAAGTTTGATTTGTTCCAATATCATATTTAAAAACAATATATTTTTACATAGTTGATATGATAAATTTGTATTTGTAATAAAAACACTTTTGTAAATTTCAAAATCAGATTAATATGAAATGGATCATGGTACAAATATTGTGATATGTATTAATACAGAAAATAGGCTTATTGTCCAAGTACCGATGAAGATCTCATCTAAATATCCAAAAGAACTCATCTGCAGCCTTGGGTTTGTCTTTGTTTTTATAGATCCCCCGTTCTTGTTTAGACGAGTATATTTCTTCTTGCCAGACAAATTTCTATGTATGTTTTAAAGGAGTTGATTTCCTTTGAATATCAGTATGTCAAGAAGCCCTCATCATCTTCTTCATTGCGTGGCATCATTCCATTAGCACACTTGGATTTTGTAAAATTTGTAACTTTTTTCTTCTTCCCTTCTGTCCACTTTCTTTGCCAATGGCCTATTTCTTGGTTTCTGTAATTAAAAATAAAAAGTTATATTCATACGGAAAATAAAAACCGTACTATATTTGGAACAGGCATGGGTCTTTTGTTTGTTTTATGTCCCGTCAAGAAATTTTCACTCATATTGAGACGTCACCGGTTGTAGGTGAAGTACCACAAATTTAAACCTGTGCATAGCGCTTATGGACGTAGTAGTGAGGGTTCTTCAACATGTCAACGCCTGCCCCGACAAGGGACCTCTTCTTTAAAGGTCATATCCGAAAGACCTGTGATTCTCACTTCAAAATCCTGAGCATTTGGCAAAGGAACAATCACTACCTATGTTTACATCTTAGGTTTGGCATGGCCACGAACGGGGCTCAAATTCACCACCTCTCGGTTATGAGACAAACACTCTACCACTGAACTACTGCGACCAGTCACAATTACTAAAAAATGTAATCGATCAATAATCAACAACTTAAAGGAATTTTGTGTAATTGATTACTAATTGAGTACAGTCAATTTTGCCCTATAATCGACTGGAATATATTACTTTAGAAGATGTAATTGATTAGTTACTTTAGATTTTGTTATGTGTACATGTACATGTAAAAAACTGATGACTATCGTATGTTAATAACTTTAATATTAAACATGTACACAACTCATGTGCATGGCATCAAATCTTCAAGTTATATTCAGATGATTGATTTGTATTGAATTACTTTGAGAGCTTGTAATCATTAAAACAAAGAATATTTTAACCATGTACCTGTCCTCCTTTATTATAATGTTCTCTTATTCCAAGTTACTCTTGTAATCAAATCTCAGTTGAACTGAAATAAAAAATTTGAGTAATATTACATATATATACTGGTATATTAGATGTATACAGATAAATATGACACATTGTTCGTCTGGGCAAGATCAAAAGTTCAATGTCTGATAAAAAAAAATTCACAGTTTTCATGTTGACCCAAATCGATTATCATGCAATAACACAATAGTACTAAATAAGACTATATACATTTTCTAATTCTTATTTTAAATGTTAATTAAGATGTAATAAATGTTATTTCCAAATTTCCAATGAGTCACTTCAGTCCTGCTTACTTTCTTCCTGCTGAAGTGCTGCAATTATTCATGTATTATAATAAATAGAATATTGAAAAAGTGACCGAAACTTGTTGGAGTATTTACCCCCCCCCCCCAAACTATTTCAATTAAAATTTTCATCAGACATTGAGCTTTTCATCTTGTCCCTTAACTTGCTTTAATTACAAAATAAAAACTCATGGTTATTTTTTAATGTTTACCTTCATTATACCAAGATATTGGACTTAATAAAGGAAAAGAGGAAATCAAATGTATGAACGAACCAGGAATCAAACCAGGGACCCCTGCATTACCAGTCAGGTGCTTTAACCACTGAGCTACCTAAGCCGATATTCATGGTCCATATAGCTCTAACTACTACAAATATTTACTTTTCATTACATATAGAATATCAAATTCAAAAGTTACCTCATTGAAGTGCTGAACAGCTCCACTCCCTTCATTTTTCAATATTTTAGTTTGTGATGGCTGTTGAAAAAAGCATCTGATACAGGAAGAAGATCGTGTGGACACTGGCAGAGTTGTCATTTTGAAATGAGTGAGAACTAAGTATCATATTTCAGATGCACACTGTATTCTTTGCAATACACACATTTTACAGTCCAGTCCTCAAATGTTAATTCTAAATTGTGTATATTGATAATGCTCCATAAATAATTTATGGTTCATATCATATATGGCAAGGGGTTAAAATACAGTGGTCCGAGGTCTGGGATCTAAATTTTATGGGGTGGACTAGTTAATTTTCACCCTCCATTTGCTTCCAATAGTCCGTCAGACCTGCATTATCAAGCAGAAAAACATATTTCAAAGTATAACAATAAAACATTTTGGAAGGAAACGTGTACTTTTAATGATTGAAAGCAAATTGAATGTGTTTTATGAAAATGAATTTAACGAAATCTCGGACTAATTAAAGATTAGAAGTTGATTTATTTTTTACTTAATTTTTTTTCTTGAACAGTTATCTATCCTTTAGAAAATAAGAAGGGGAAAACCCCAGATTTTCTAAATATTTCTGTGGTGAACTATTAATTTCAAATCATATTTTGATAAACGAGTAAGTTTGTGCAACTTTTTACCAAAATATCTGGATGAAAGTCAAATCGTATTATAAATTATTTGAATGAAATATGCTTTTCCCACAGACTTCAATGTAAACTTTAAGGCGTGATTTATCGGTTAGTAATCAAAATTTTGAAAAATCCTGTGGTAGAATATTTTGATTTTACCAACCCTTCAAAATGATACAAAGGTAAGAAAATTCCCACCATCCATTTATTACATACAAAATAGATCAGTTATGGATGGTCTACCTTAAAGTTATGGACTAGTGAATTTCTCAGATCAGTGAATGTTTTAGGAAAATCTAAATATTTGGTCATTGTATACTATAATGTTGGACAACTTGTTTATTAGAAGATTGATATTATTAAAGATAATTGTAATGTGGTGTATTATTTCACAAAATTGAAAATTTTTGTTGAAAAATGTATATCATTAATGTATGTTATATATTTTTCAGCAACCAATGCCCTCAGAAGATGCATACCAGAACTCCCATTGGAGATATTTGATAGCAGAAGCTTTGGATAAGAGTTGCCTTGGAGATGATTATTGACGAAATACCTAGTTTTTGAAGAAAAAAACCCAATGCATTATAGGAAATACGGAACTTAAATTAAGTCACATTAGCACTATATTGTACCTTTTTGTTAGACACTAGACAATTTTTCAGAACACTTGTTTTTTTGTGAAGTGAAGCATTAATGTATGTTCATGTGAAGTTCATCGCGAATGATCATCCGACATATTCTGATATACTCGACATTTAACAATTGTTTCTGTTGAGTATGTTAGATTATATTTACAACAACAGTAATCTCATAAAATAAATTCACGATCCAGTGATCGAACCACTAGACCGTTACAATGATATGTATTTTTGCTATGCATACATTATGTGATATTATGTTTATGGATTCCTGTATTGTTGGCATTGTTGGAAACACAGTTGGCAGTCTAGAAAAAATATGTTTATGTATAAATCTTTCGGGCAAGGACAAATATATTCACAAAACGATTCATTTACTTAACGTAAGGCACTGTTTTGACTTTATCACGGCATCATGTACATGACACCGTTTTGTGAAGTCAGCACACATTTTTTCAAGTGTGAAGCTTGACACATAAAGCACATGGTATTGACACAGCCACTTCATCACCAAATATACAATACCGCTTTGTGAAGTCAGCACACATTTGTTCAAGTGTGAAGCTTGACACATAAAGCACATGATATCCACATACTCAATTCATCACCAAATACGCAATACCGCTTTGTGAAGTCGGCACACATTTGTTCAAGTGTGAAGCTTGACACATAAAGCACATGATATCCACATACCCAATTCATCACCAAATACACAATACCACTTTGTGAAGTCGGCACACATTTGTTCAAGTGTGAAGTTTGACACATAACGCACATGGTATCCACATAGTCACTTCATCACCAAATACACAATACCACTTTGTGAAGTCGGCACACATTTGTTCAAGTGTGAACCTTGACACATAAAGCACATGATATCCACATACCCAATTCATCACCAAATACACAATACCGCTTTGTGAAGCCAGCACACACTTTTTCAAGTGTGAAGCTTGACACATAAAGCACATGGTATTGACACAATCACTTCATCACCAAATACACAATACTGCATGATACCACTTTGTAAAGTCAGCACACATTTGTTCAAGTGTGAAGCTTGACACATAAAGCACATGATATCCATATTACCACTTCATCACCAAATACATAATACCGCTTTGTGAAGTCATCACACATTTGTTCAAGTGTGAAGCTTGACACATAAACACATTAAATTTATCCAATATACATGTTGATACAAATTCATAAAAAACAACATATTTTAACTGGTATCTCTATAATCCATATTCAGATTTAATTGTTACAAAAGCATGAATTAAGCTTTGTTATGTTGTTTCACCATTTTGAATTCTGTTATTTTATTGAATATATGTACTAAGTAAATATACAATGTTCAAATAATTCACATGAAATTGACGTAAAGTAAATGTATACTATGTTCAAATAATAGACATGAAATGAGTGTGTGAATTATGTGTTCAATTTAGAAATATTAACTGAATTGAAGATGTTCAAGTAAATTATAACACTGGTGTATCAGAAATTGAAATGAGTGGAAAGGTTGAAACGTGAAAGTGATGTTATCTATATAAACATGGTTTGAAATCTAGTTCATAGTTATCCCCTCACAATTCATTGCGAGAGGGGATATAGCCGGTGAGTGTATGTCAAACACTGATCTTGTAGACATCTACAAGTCATATTGTTTGCTCGATTGATTTGATACTTCATATGTAGCTTTGCAATTCAAGAGACTTTACAAATCTTCTTCTCAAGAACCAATGAGCCAGAAGAGCTGATATTTACATAAAAGCTTCCTGATATAGTGAAGATTTAAGTTTGTTAAAATCATGGCCCCCGGGGGTTGGATGGGGCCACAAGGCGGGATCAATGTTTTGCATACAAATATATAGGGAAAATCTTTAAAAATCTTCTTCTCAAAAACTACTCGTCTAGGAAAGTTGAAATTTACATGAAAGCTTCCTGACAGCGCAGATTCAGGTTTGTTCAAATCATGGCTTCCAGGGATAAGTTGGGGCCACAATAGGGGATAAAAGTTTTGAATAGAAATATATTGAGAAAATCGTCTTCTCAAGAACCATTAGGCCAAAGAAGTTAACATTTACATGAAACCTTACTGACATGGTGCAGATTCAAGTTTGTGAAAATCATGGCATCCAGGGGTAGGTTGGGGCCACAATAGAGGCTAAGGTTTTACATGCAAATATAAATGAAAAATCTTCAGATATGGGCCAAGGTGACTCATATGAGTGATGTGGCCCATGGGCCTCTTGGTTTTTACTGTGGAATAATTCGAAGCTCATACATTAGTATCAATATGGCGAGATTGAAAAAGTGGATAAATAGATATGAAAATGCTGATCTACCAAATGAAGGCATATGTGTACACACACATATATACAGTGGAGCCTCGGTAATCCGAACGCCATTAATCCGGACGTTTCGCCTTCCGAACGATTTTTCTAGGGAACGGAATTTTTAAACGTTACTTTACATCATTAATCCAGAAATTCGAGTTCCATTGATCAATAGCGTAATAGTATTTTAAAATAAATTAAACATCATGCAGTGATGATATATTTTTTGTTGTTGAACTGCTACACATATCAGTTGTACTGATTCGTAAATTGATATCGGCTTATTCAAATCTAAAAAGGTGTAGATTATACTTCTAGATTCTGGAGTTTTTTATACTGATTGACGTAAAATATACATGCATGTTCATGCACATGTACATGTAGTAAGTTTTTAATGTTTAGAATGTCACGCATGTAGAAAGTGCGTATGTACGATTGTTTCTTGTTACGATGTTGTAGAGTTTTATAGCTTTCGATTTTTCAAATGATGGGTAGAAGTGAGAAAATTACCATTTTAAGGAAAATGACAATTCCATTTTGTATGTACTCGTAATGTTGGTTTCACTCGAGTTTCGTTCCATTATTATCGCATCATGAAAATAATTGCGCGTGGCTAGATCAAAGCAGTAATAGGTCTTAATATTACGAGCTTAAATGATTTTGTTTTCACGATATTGGTTTGTATAATTATAGAATAAGAAATATAAACTCTGGCAGATGGAATTTTGGTTAAAGAATGTCGTCAACCGACATGACAAACACGAAATTCTTAAAGTAACTGTGGGCTGATGAATATTGTTTAGAGAGACCGCCGAACCCGTGAATCGTGACAGATGGAAATGACCGGCCTCTTTAAGAATTAAAAGTGTGGTGAAATGTTTGAAGTGTAAATAATTATGTTAGTTACTAATCATTTATTTATTTATAGTTACATATATTGATTCATTATTTGTTTTAGTGCATACGGTACACAGTTTTGTATATTCATTTTTAGTGCTAATATACATGTACATGTACAATGTAAGCATGAACAAATACACTGCACACGAATGTTTCAATTTTAGAGCTTTGAAGTACATGTAAATGTTAACATTATCATGATTTATTTACAAATGCAGATGGTTAAATCCAATGATAGAATGTTTTTAATTCACTACGCATCAATAAAGTAAGCATATTGTTACTTGTGTAAAGATAAAAAAAATATGTGATTCAGTTATCCGGACGCTTCATTTATCCGGACAATTTTACCGGGAACCAAAGTGTCCGGATTAACGAGGCTCCACTGTATATGTGTGTGTGAAATTGCGCATAGCCCTACCCTAAACATATCGTATAAGGGATATTTCCTACGGATGGAAATTTGCGATTCGATCCAGAAAAGGTAGCAGAATCTATTTTGCGGTTTTATTACATTTCTATCTCTTTTGAGAGAGAGAGAGAGAGAGAGAGAGAGAGAGAGAGAGAGAGTGCGATAATTTTTGTCGACTGCAGAAAATACCCGTTAAAGATTTACTTTCTGTGAAGCCAATGTAAATATGAACTTTACACATTTAATTTAAGTAAATTTAATACAAAAGATGAACTTGCTTTTGAATCACCTTTAATGAAATTTACAACTGCTGTAAAGATTTGTAAAGCCGCTTTTTCAAGCAGTGTACAAGAGAGGCGATCCGATGGAAGTTTATTCAAAGCGTTATATGAAATATAATGTAATAATTACCAATAAAATAATTTTTTTATTATTGATAATACCTCATTTTCAAAGTAGGTTTAAAAGATAAAATGATAAGATACATTTAGGTGCAATTGAAATAAATCACATTTGGTTAGATGCTTTCTAGTTTTGTTTGTGAGTCTGATATTTGTAATGATACGTTTCCCGTACCAATACTTTGTTAGTATCAACCAAACCTTGTAAACATTTGACGTAAACTACCATGATACTTTTAAAGTCCCCATATTGACAAAATTTTATTCTCGTTTGATTATTGAAAACACTGCTTGATTCGGCATAATAGCTTAACATGTAACAAATATAAATTGACATGCACGTATCCTTTTCCATGAGGGATTTTATTTTGTCCACTTATCAGTAAAAGAAAGATGAATCAATTGATTGTTATACTTTTCAAATTAAGCCCATACTTTTCCACTCATACCTTTACTTGGTTCCAATGCACTATGTTACCTGAATTTTATAAATTGTTATGTAAAGAAAGCACTCCAAATTTGTAAAATCCATACCCAATGGGTCAAGGATTTGAGGACTATGGCAGAGCTTTATTGCTGATATATGTATGTGCTACTTCCTTAAAAACCAACTTGACGTCTAAACAAACAGCAGTTATTCGAAATAACTCTTTATTTATGTAGGTTATGAAGTTCATGCCCTCTTGTTTCCGAAATTATAGATGTCGGGCGAGGCTATGTTAATGTTTCATACACTGAGAATATATTAGTTCTTTTATGACTGTCTTCTTGACACCAAACAATTACATTTGGCAACGCATAACGCATAACAATGAGGAGAAAAGAGTTATTCATTCATTTCCATGGTTCCAGGATTTTCTTTCATACTCGGGCGGAGATCGCATGTTCACATGTTAAAAGAGTTTGAATTTTTGTAATGTTCTTCTAAACAGCGAACATCTAGCACATGGGCAGACAGCAAAGCTGTGGTGGATAAGGGGTAATTACCGAAACTGAATTTTAATGTCTGGATCAATAGTCGAACACCAAAATAGAAATACCGATGCATATGTATAGATCATATAGGGGATAAAACATTCAGTTCCGTAATAGTCTTCACCGTTATGTGTGAACACACAGTAACAAATTAACCCCAATAGCACCAACAAATAAGGAAAATATACTACAAAGTAATCACTGTAATATCTGTCTACATCTCCATCTTCTGTCCGTCCCTCCCACTTTTCAACTAGATAATAAACGTTGTAATTAAAAGACATTATAAGCTGATACTTAGCATCAAATTGGCATACGGCTACATGATGCGTAGTGATTGGTCACAACATCTGAAGACCAATTAGTTTTCTGGGTTTGGAGAGTACATTGAATGTACTCATACTAGGAGCAAAAACTGTCGTCCTAAAAAAAATTAAGTCATAGGTGTCGATATTACAGTTCATTTGATCCGTAACATCTATCAGTTTGTGATTGTGCAACCATTTATTCTGTCCATCACAATGTTGCTTTGACCTACGCAACAAAATGAGATTTGAATTGCGAATACAAATTGCCATAAATGTTCTATCTAATACGAAGGTGATTGAAATAGGCAGATAGTTGGCTAGAATATTTCTCAATCTTTACCAGCAGGTATGATCGGGATATGGGGTAAACAGCAGGCGTGACCGGTTGACAGGGGATGCTTACTCCTCCTAAAACCATATTCCACCTCTGGTGAATCCAGGGGTCCGTGTTTGCCCAACTCTCTATTTTGTATTGCTTATAGGAGTTATGAGATTGGTCACCGTTCGTTATATTTGCCTTTCATTGGACCGGTCAATGTTTTCTCTGATGGTATATAGTGTCACACTTTTATTACATTAGAATTAAAGAATACAATGATCAAAGATATATTTAGTGGGTTCTATTGATTAATTGATTGTATCGGTTACACATATTTCCGATTCTGGCGGAACTCCATTTGCTGCCCATCCATTAGCGACCCCAATTCTGACCTATACATACTGTTCCTTCCAAGATCTGCGTCGTCATACATCGCATGTCTTTTAAATAAATACAAGTCAAGTCAACCATTACAGTCAAAACTGAAGTCGAAACTTGTGGTGACATAACTTAGAATCAAATTATACAGACAACGCCAACTCAGCTGAGCTGCAGCACATGAAAGGTGAAGATAACCAACAGTGATCAATCTCTTAACTCTTATAAGCAATCTAAAATAGAAAGATGGGCAAACACGGACTCCTGGACACACCAGAGGTGGGTTCAGGTGCCTAAGAGAAATAAGCATCCCCTGTCGACCTTTTACACCCGCTGTGTACCCCATATCCCAAGCAGGCGAATGGAGTCATCCTAAGTCAAAATCAGTATGCCAAAAACGGCCTTACAATTGGTATGAAACAAGTCAGACAACATTTGACCCAATGATAGGGTGTATTAGCAAACGAGATTGTTATAACAACCAAAGAATTCGCAAATTCTTTTCATTTTGATAATTCTACAGATATATGATCTTATGTCATTCTGTCATTTAATTTCAATTAATTGTTTTATTTATCAGTATTACAGTATTTGTTTTATTGTTGCATTTCTTTTCTTACCCTTGTAAAGGTCAAGGTCACTAGGACAAATGTTTGGTACCAAAGGAAATGTCTGCTTAACAGAAATCCATATAAGAAACATCAAAGCCATACCAGCTTAGTTTAAAAGATATAACCATGTTGACAGTTTCCCGTTAAGATCTGACGCCGAATTATTGACAAGAGCTATCCCTATGTTAATCCCGACAAGGTAAAAAAAAAATCCAGGAATGTTGTTTGGATGTATCCGACCTTCTGGAGCGGTTACAGGATGGGAAACCTATAAATCCCCGGAACAGATTTCCAGATTCTAATACTTCCGAGCATAAATCAACAACATGGGCAATACTTTGATTGCTACAACATGTATATTCATTCAATACCACTCATTTACTTTAAATTGATGTTACTTTTAGAAGAGAGAAAAGGCTTAGATTACAGTACACATCTACAGACCAGCTGAAATATTTGCAATTATCTCACATAGTGATATTATTGTAAATATTATGTTTTATGCATTTATATGTAACAACACACCGGCACATTATTGTGCTGGCTTTGTGACGTAACAATGCACTAGAAAATGTGTAACGTTAGATTATCTCTTGACGTAATAAATTACTGTATGACGTTATCAGTATATTGTTATTATCGTTAGACGTTTCACTTGTTTTGAGCGAATCATAAGAAAAGATAAGAAAAGTAACGGATTCAGATAACACTTCAACATGTAAGTGCTGATATCTTTCTGTTTTGATTCGGTTTTTTTCTTCATCGGAACATGGGTACTGTGAAGGGTGAAATCCAGCGTTTATACATTAATTATGGCAGATCTAACTGTGGTAGCGGTTATTGGACATTCATACATGAAAATACTTGACACGTTTTTAAAAGTTAATTCGGGTTATGTAAATCTTTGTTTAGACCAAAGTCGATTCTCTGTAACGATTCGTGGTCAAGGAGGATTAACAGTGAGAGGCTTAGCGACATCTAAATCGTTGTGCAAATTTTCCCGAGCCCCAGAATTTGTTTTTTGCAAATCGGGGGCAACGATGTGTTACTACATTCACCTTCAAGGATTGTAAGAGATATCATTTCTCTTACGGACTTTCTGATTCATGGTACGGGAGTTAAACACATGATTGTAGGTCAGCTTATTCGTCGTGACCCCAAGAAATCACCGCCTGGGTATAATGACGCGTTCGTTGAAATAAACCAGATCCCGAACTCTGCGTGTACATCCTTACCAAATGTAACATTTTGGTAACACAGGGGTTTTTGGGATAACATTCAGTACCTTGGGCCCGATGGAGTACATCTGTCTACAAAATCGTCTAGCAATGAGCCAGTACCTATGGTCAAATACCTGAACAGCATTAAATATGCGGTGATCAACACTTGCAGGCGACTGAGGCCAGTATATAAATGAATTAATTAGATTATGTTGGAGTATGATATCGTCTTGCATCGCATCTAGCTCTTAAGTTTACAAATTGCAAGACAAGTTTATAGTTTTTAAAAACATTTATGTTGTGATATAAATAATGTTAATGTCATGGGTCAATGACAATACAAACACTTAGATTATTATATATGAAGTTGGCTCTCGAAATACATTTAGAATAAGGATTTGTAAGTAATCGATATTATTTGTCTAAGATATTAGTTCATAATGTACAGGACCTGGTTATATCAATATTTAATGTGACATTAAAGCCTCATTAAATTCAAAATATTTAATGTGACATTAAGTTCCGTTGTATCATTGTTTTAATGTACGATTCCGCGCATTAAAGCCTCACTAAATTCATCAACTTTAATGTAGTTTGGGGTGTACATTAAGCGGTCATTAATTATGGCGGCTAACATAGCGGTTGGACAGTTGGACAGACAATGAAAGGATGGAGTCTTCCGCGAACGATTTTCACTCCAAAATGTGACTGACGAGGAAATTTGAATGATATAAAGATGATAATTTACCTTTTCCGTAAGAAGTCAATCGGCAAAATTATGGACGACTAGGCCTAATAAATAGGTCACACGCACTGTCCACAGAACAGCAGGTATAATAGTCTAAACAAAAGACATGAAAACATGTAGGTTAATCGATTTCGGTATTGTCAAGGAGTGACGTCATTTTGTTTGTCGTGATACGTTTACAAGCAGAGGCGGATCTAACAATACAATGAACAAGAGGGCGACTTCCGTTAAGTGTGGCAAATGCACACATCAATTCAAATTAAAGATATTTATGTATAAACACATAAATGCAAATAGATCGCACACGTAATTTAAAAAACACCATCCCCCTCAAGATATTCATATAACCTGACCTAAAACCGGAAACTTTTAAACAATCTTTATACTAAAATTGCTGAGATATTAGCTATTTGTTATTACGTTTTTAGCAGTAAAAACTTTCAGAAATGTATATTACATTATATTTCAGAAGTGAATATATCTCTAATCTATATAAATTCAGGTGTGAAAATTCCTAATTACATGTATTAAAATAGTTTGTACATATTTGGTAGGCACTGTGTGGAAAATGTACTTCAAGTTCAAAACGAGGTGACCATCGAATGGTTTGGGATAGGGTTAAGACAAAAAATAGTATTTTAAACTTTCTTTTGAATTCAAATTTTAATTATCTTGTGGTTTTTTGCTACCTAGGCGTGTAAAATCGGTGGTTGGTGGGTTTAATGTTCAATGATTATTATTTGTTATTTTCATAACCCCCCCCCCCCCCACACACACACACACTGTTTCTGATTTTCACTAGTAGTGATTATGAATCAATATGGAGAACAATTTATTAGCAGTTTTAAACATATGAGTTCACCAAATCACCCACCCACATGCGATTTAGTATTTAAAAATTGAAGACCGTGTATCAAGGGAGGGGGAGGGGGTTGCAAATTAAAGAAATTGAATTGTGCTAGTGAAGAAATCTAGACAAAACAAATTCCCCCACCTCCTTTATAACGATGCTGCGTGTTATTGGACGTTTTATCAAAGTCCTTTGTGGTCCTTTGTGGTACGATTGGGGTAGACCCAAGTAGTACAAAACGTTTCACAGAAAATCTGGGAAAACCAGTACATAGATTTGCGTGTGTTGCTGCAGCAGCGTGAGGATCATGTCTCGTTGAATATTGCTGCTGGGTATGTGACAATTCAGCAGCAGGGGTCAACAAAACCCAAAACATCACTGACTATTAATCAGTGGACACACGCTTTTTTGTTTTTCATAGCAATATATCTAGAAAAGTTCCAAACCAAGCACTGCATTTGTTAAAATATTGTTTCTTTATCAGGGAAATGCACAACATGTTAGGGGAGGGGGCTTGGAGAATTTACGATGAAAATTTTCGACAATTGAAAGAAACAGTAGATGTGCCATGGCAAAAGCTGATCGAGGAACTCAGAGTAAAAGCTGTCACTGGTGCATATGTACCCCGTGCAGCCCAACAGGTCTTTCGGAAAGGGTCAAGCAGAGCACAAATGCGTTTCTGCTATGCCTTTAATAATGGAGAACAATGTCAAAATGACCCATGCCCTTACTCACACACACGTCAAACATGTCATGGAAACCATTCAAGAACCAATTGTAGAGAGAATAAGAAAAATCAATCCTCAAATATCAAATTAAGAGCATCAACAGCCTCAGGGGGGGATTTCTGCTCCCAACACCAGTTATCACAGACAAGCTAAATGACTTTCTGGTCCAATACGATATATCTCTTTCAGATTACTTAGTGCAAGGGTTTACGGTTGGGCTGTGTTGCTGACCCACATATACCTCATATATCAAAAAATCACAAATCAACAGCAGATCACCCCAGTATCATTGACGATTGTGTTCAAACTGGAATTAAAAAAGGTGGAATAGCTGGGCCATTTGATGAACCCCCTTTAAAACATTTCACTGTGTCACCTTTAGGATTAGTGCCAAAAAGTACTTCATGAAAGTTTAGAATTATCCACGACCATTCTTTCATTAAAAATCAGTGCCAACATTCCAATGGAATTTTCGGCGTTTCACTATGATTCAATTGACAATATTGCCTATTTGGTTCAGAAATTTGGTAAATATAGTTTAATGGCAAAATCTGACATTGAAGATGCCTTTAGGATAGTTCCAATTCATCCACTAGACTATCACCTTTTAGGCTTTTGTTGGCGAGATTCATTTTATTATGATATGTGTTTACCAATGGGATCAAGTATCAGTTGTCAAATCTTTGAAGCACTTAGCTGTGCGTTACAGTGGATAATGGAAAACGTTTTCAAGACAGCAGGCATCTCTCGTATTCTGGATGATTTTTTCTTTATAGGCCCACCGAACTCGTCAATCAAGTGGGTATCCCGATAAAGATGCAAAAAACACACACCCCTACAACGAAGTTAACTGTCTATGGAATTGAGGTAGATACTGAAGCGATGGAATGTAGACTTTCCTATGAAAAAGTTGCCAAGGTTAACAAAACGCTTAATCAACTTAAAAAAAATGCAAAAAGGTCTCATTAAAAGAATTATAATCAGCCATAGGTCTCTTAAAGTTTGCAGGTGGGGTTGTAGTACCAGGCAGAGCCTTTTTGCGGCGTTTAATCAATCTCACCTGTGGTTTAGATGATTCTACAAAGTATATTAAGTTAGATATGGAAGCTAGAGCTGACTTAGCTATCTGGTCAGATTTTATTCAACACTTTAATGGCAAGTCAGGTTTTTTAGATAAGGAATGGATGTCTTCGGATCATTTAAATTTACAAACTGATGCATCAGGGTCACAAGGTTGTGCAGCAGTGCTAGGTTCTAAATGGTTTGCAAATAAGTTGTCAGATGCTCTTTCGCAATATCAGATATGTATCAAAGAACTTTTCCCAATTGTAATTGCTTTAGAAATATGGTGTCAAGAACTTCGGAACAAGAAAATTCTATTTCTATCTGACAATATGGCGGTAGTGGATGTTATCAATAAGCAGTCAGCAAAAGAACATAATCTTATGAAATTGTTACGACGGCTTGTATTAGTGTCGATGCAATACAATATTCATTTCAGAGCTAAACATGTTTCAGGAAAATCTAATGTACTGGCTGACAGGTTCTCTCGTTTAGAATTTCAGGAAGCTTTCAGGGAAGCTCCATACTTGGCCAAACAATCAACACATGTTCCATGCCAGCTTTTGTACATTTGACACCGATGGCATGCGACTTAATGCAAGCCTCTCTCAACCCTGTTACAAAAAAGGCATATCTATATACATGGGATAAGTTGTGTCATTGGTCAGCATCAAAGCTTACTCTCCCATTACAAATCTCTACAATTTGTAACTTTTTGGCTCACCTATATGAAAGCAATTATTCGGCAAGCACGTTAGCATCACAGATTTCCACCATTTCATTTCTTCATAAAAATTTTAACTTGCCAGACCCATCCCAAAATTTTCTAGTACAAAAATTGTTAAAAGGCTGTCAAAAATCATGTCATGGGCCAGACTCGCGACTCCCAATAACAGGGGAAATTATAATGAAATTTATCAATGCCATATATCATACATGCTCCAATTTTTTTCACCGTGTTTTATTGAAAGCATTGTTTCTCACTGCCTATTTTGGATTTTTCAGACTAGGGGAATTACTTACCAAGTCAAAACAGGCTATAGTTCAAGTAATACAAAAGTCAGACGTCAATTTCGAAGCAAAAGAAGGGAAGTTAAGTAGTGTAAGCTTACTTTTACGTCATGCAAAAACTATGCAAGCTGACCAATCAATTACTATTTGCTTAGATGTCCAGCCTGACAAGGAATTCTGTCCAGTTTTTGCTCTCTTTTACTATTTTATTAACGGGGTCCCAGTTTCACATTCATTTGTTTCAAAACAATTAGAGGCTGCTGTTTCATTCATGGGTTTGAATCTAAAATTTTACAATGGTCACAGTTTTCAGATCGGAGCAGCAACACATGCAGCTAGGTTAGGTTTTTCTGAAAATGCGATACAGCGAATGGGTCGATGGAAGTCCGATGCTGTTAAGAGATATATAAGGACGGGTTCTTTTACTCTTTCAATCTAATGAGTCAGATTATGTCTGTCATATTTTCCTGTAGGTGTCACTAGATCACTCAACATTCGATGGGTCAGATTATGTCTGCCATCCTCCCATAGACCGTCTTCAGTTAAACATTAGATGGGTCAGATTATGTCTGCCATCCTCCCATAGACCGTCTTCAGATAAACATTAGATGGGTCAGATTATGTCTGCCATCATTCTATGACTCTTAGTATATGGAAGTTTTAGTGATGAGTACGCCATATTATGTCTGCTACTTTCTCCTACACCTGTGCTGCTAGTATACATGTACTCCTGTATGTGATAAATAGGTTAAACTGATGTAATCCAGGTCATAGAATCAGGGGTTTTGCTGGCTATTTGAAGTTGTATAAGTATTATGTTGTGTTATGTATTATTGAATTTCCTTTTCTCAAGATTTTCTGATATTAGAGAGGATTTTCTTTCCTCTGGCATGTCTCTATGTTGTTTCCCTTGGGTGGCGGAAAATCCAATGTTTATTGGATTTTGGAGGCCTATTGTTTGTTGCCACCTTATGTTTATAATTTTCACACTATATCTTAAAATGTAAAGTTGGGAGATCTCAAACCAAGTCTATGTACAATTTGATAAGAAAGTAAGATTTCCCTAATTGTTTATCTTGATATATTCTTGTCATTAATGAATGACAGTTTTACAACTACAATAATTGCTTGTTTGTTGAGATGAAAAATAAGTAGCTTCGGGAAACATGTTTTAACTTCTAGATTTATCATATAGAAGGCATAAATATATTTTAATGTGAGCAAAACATAGTGCATAATTATGTAATCGGAGACAAAAGGTATTTATGTTGATACACAATTCATAAATTCATTAAAACGGAATTTCCGACATTTATGATAATAAATTAGCAATCTAAAAATGCATAAGAGTTTACGTGAAAATTGGGACTTCCTCGCCGCATTCATCGAATATCGAAAGGCATCATAATATGTTTTGAATTAGGATAGCTTATCTCATATCTATTCACTAGTCACTAATGAATTCTGTTGAAAGATGATGTCAGATGATGGTCAAAATACGAAAATGAACTGAATACCGTGTCAGAATGGTTAAAAATTACAAGAGGAATGCATATTAATATCACGCATGTTCCAGCTGACACAGCTTGTAACAACATTATCTTTATTATGTTCATTATTACAAATGTATTCTAAATCAACCTGGCATTAATTCCACATTTACTAATCGTACTTCAAAAGCATGCTTCAGTTTTAAACACATCGAATATCCCAGTCAATGGGACGAACAAAGGTAGGTTACCGTACCTATACTGGATTCATAACTTCACAAAAACCCTTACAAACAAAGATGCATTGCTGAATCCAACAAATGTTCTATCAAGCCCTTATCTTCCCTCCTTATGAAATGTTAACGACTGTGGAGGAGAAAATTCAAACGTACTATGCCACAACATATTTCAGAAGTATTGTAAATCAAATGTGGATTTTGAACAATTTAAACGAACTTTTAGTAAATTTGAATTCACAAAACCTTTCCCAAATCAATAACATCAAAACGTATGACTTTTCAACACTTTGCACAATCTTTCTTCGTGATCAAACACTTGACTTTTTGACGTCATAGACAACAAAAAATTGGAAAACGAAATATTCATATCTAGTGATACGTCATCCAAAAAAAACCCACTTTGTTAAACACCACTCTGATTCTACACACAAGTATACTAAAGTCGAAATATGCTGGAGTTCCTCATTGACAATACTTTCGTAGTCTTTGGTGATGACGTCTTCCAACAGTTTGCTTGAATTTCCATGGGTACGAATTGTTTGCTCACCTGTTTTTATATTCTTATGAGACATGATTTATTCAAAAGCTTCTACATCAGAGGGAAAAATCCTTGCAGTGGCCTTCAGTTCGACATATAGATTGATCGACTATATTTTATCTATTAACAATACTATGTCTATTCAATATATCCCAGTAAACACGAATAACAGACGCAACAGTCTTCAACAACTGCTTCGTTCTTGGACATTTTATTTAGCATTGATTTTGTTATCGGCAGATTTCAATGGTATTTGTAGTCAGGACCTAGATTTGCTCAAGTCTCCATGTTGTTTTTATTACTTTATCAGGTCATCCAAATTTCACTGTGTTTCAGAAATCTAAATATCTGTTATCTGCCATACTTAAAAGTCACCAAACATAATGTTTGGCATTATCAAAAAGTATTAAAGAGAGCACTGATTATTAAGCATAGGGACTTGAGCAAGACTAGTCAGGACCTTGAGCACGCCATTCCATTTGTTGCTCAATGAATTCTTACACATACCTGGCCCTATGTATGTGAACATCATCTCGTAAGGAATACCATTGAATGGACAATGTGCGACAACAACAAGTCATACATGGTTGTTAATTATTTCTATATATTTCTGGTCAACACAAACTGTGTCTACACCAATCTTATTAATTCATCCCCTGATCCTTAGATCTAAACATTGTCCGGTCGGCGGCGCGATTCAAGGTCATTTCATTTTTTATCTAGACATGAACCCCTCATACCCCGTTTATCATGATTTTGCATTCATCTGTGAAAATTACTGTCTTGCAATAGTCATCTCCCAATTTTTACACCATTTCAAACACTTCTTTTTATTGACTTTGCTCACTCTCATTTTCTTCTTAACAAGTTTCCTCTGGGGCATATCGAGTTAAACTTCACTTTGCAGTATTTTTTAAACAGGCCGTGGACCAACTTCAATCTAAACATTTGTTATTTCCGTTAAACTTTGTCTTCGGTCCATTTTCACCAACTGGAAAATGTGTTGTTTCCATATTCACAGTATTCTAGGTTGGCCTCTTCATGCTTTGTTTTCAATATATCCAGGTGTTCCCTGACACTTTAAAAATTTACTAATAGTAATGGTCTTCATATAATATCTGATATTTCCTGTAATGTTGAACTTTTTATTCTAAAATAAAATTTGAATGTCTTTCTTTTAAACTGGATGTACGGTTAAATGAAGCAAATGAGAAATGTATGTTTCCTATTTGTATAAATGACGACAATGACTACACTTACGTCGTTATTTATTGGGACAAAAGTCCAATCACATGCATAACCCCCCTATGTGGACTTGTATGATTGCTACATTATCACTGCATCCATATTTGCTGATCAATTTCTACCACGATTTTGGTATTAAAACTTTGTTTAAAATAGCCAGCGCCTTTCCTATCGTCAAGTGCCCTATATAACAAGTAAAACGGTTCACATTGCAACACTTTTTTTTGCCCATTGTAGCGACAATTAGTAGTTTTGGCGGGTAGCAATATTTCTTACCTTGAACCCGCAGCAATACTTTTTACAGCCGATCCATACCAAATCAAAATGCGTATATGCTAAATGTGAAATAAATTATCCTCATTTAAAGCATAGACGCCTTTTTATACATAATGCTAACGTAGAAACACATGAACTATGCCATTTTATGATTGCTAATTTATCATCATAATTTTTGAATGTATACTCAGTGTATCAACATAAATAGTTTTCTCTCTGCATACCTAATCATGCACCGTGTTTTGTATACATCATATAGACTCTGAAACGTACTGGTACACCATTTCAACTGTTCTTGATAAGAACCGTTCTGTTTCCACCTCAAACCGTTCCGTTCAAACCGTTTAGCGTTCCGTTCCCAGATCAAAGGTATATCCAGGGATACATGTTTGTCCAACTCTATTTTGCAATCAATATAAGAGTTATGAGGTTGATTAATGTTTGTTATCTTCATCTTTCACCATCTCTAGAATTTGGCAGGTGTCTTCAAAGTATTTTAATGTATTTGTACCGAAAGGGTACCATCACATGTATCATCAATTAAAAAGAATGTCTTATATACTGAGAATATGTTGTTAATTCTGTTAGTATTGTCCTCTTGACACCAAAGAATCAAACTTGGTACATCGCATCAATAAGGAGGAAAGTCTTAGTCATTCATGTCCCTTGGTTCAAGGATATCCTTTGATGTTAGGATGGGAGTTGCATGGTTACGTGTTAATAGAGTTTGATTAATTAAAAAAGCTTATAAACGGCAAATATCTAGCACAGAGGCAGACTGCAGAGTTGTAATAATTAAATAACATTTACTGAAACTGAATTTCAAATGCCTGGGTCAATAGTTCAGACACTTGAATAGAACTACTGATGAATATATATGGATCATCTAGTGGGATAAAACATTCAGTTTTGTAATAACCATCACCGTTACTTGTGAACACACCGTAAACAAATTAAACCCACACCAATAGCACCCACATACACGAAAAATATGCGTAACAACCATACTGTCTACATGTCCATCGTCTGTACACCCTTCTCACTGTTCACCAAGATAACAACATTATAATATAAAGACATCAAAAGCTCATAGTTGACACAAAGTTGGATTATGACCAAATAATATATTATGATTAATCACAAAATGTGAAGCCCGCATAGTTTTCTGGGTTTGGAGAATATAGTGAATGTACTCAAATCATGAACTAACACTGTCGTCCTAAAAAACACTGCGAGAGGAGCAGTTTCTAAGAGAGAGGTGTCGAAATTGCAGCTCATCTAATCTGTAGTTAGTGATCGTGTAACCATTTTTTTCTGTTCATTACAATGTTGCCTGCGCCAAAACTGAGATTTGAATTACATTGTACGAATACGAATTGCAAAAGAATATAGACAATTTCCAATATATATAATAATCAATGGTGTTACTCGTCTTCATTTCATGTACAAACAGTTTGAACAAAAATGGACAGGATTGAGTAAACACGTGCACATTCCTCCGATTTTAATCGCATTTAACAAATGAATGTGTGGTCTTCTTTTCTGTAGTCGCATTTCTCTTGATTCTCAAAGCGTCTGATTTATAAAGATGTAAAAATCAATTTTCTACAGTTTGCATTAAAATGTTGGTGAATAAAGTAAACCAAGTCTTTCAAAAGGTTTTAATAACTTAATATATGGAAGACGTCTGTTAATTGGAAACTTGCTATAGATTTTATTTTTATGGTTTTGATGTTCGCATTTACGAAAAGTTATCACACAAAATTCATCATTTTTGTTTAGATTGTCTGAGTTATATTTTTGATACTCGGGGATTTCCCTGTTATAGGAGTTGTAAATCAGTTTTCAACCTCTACAATCGTGATTGATTAATGGAATGACAATTTGCAACCAACAATAGATATTCTGTTAATCACTGTCAAGGAAACCTACAAAGCTGTGGGATTAAGTAAACTGGTTTCTTGAAAGTGTTTTTCATCATCATGAAAAATGCAGAGCATAAAATATATTTGTATTGTCTTCTTTATGATATTTCCCCCCACAAATCCGACATATTTCATCTTTTTCCATGTTTAAACAACGGAATTATTTACAAAACCCTCTCGCCAGAATGTTCTCTATTATTTTGATTATATCAGATTGGTTGTAACACGCATTTTTATTGGTTCCAAATCTTGAACTTGGATCTATCAAACTTAGCCCGAATTTTAGTAATGTGATTTGCTAAGCTTGTGTAGGCTTCGTAAGACTTGAATAGCGAAGATTGGTAATTTCTGTGGATTTATTGCTTAATTCAGTGTAAAACACAGACTGTAAGATCGTGCTGATTTTAATCAATACACTTTCATTTTACACATCCATGGATTGAGACGACATGGATCATCATTCTGTAATTCACTATGGAGTGCCAGTCCTGATTTGAAATCCGGAATAATGCCTGTGTCAATAAAAAAAATACCAATATTTGTGAAACATAAATGTCATCTCAACATACGAACTGTAACATATATTGTTTTATTTATTTAGCACACATTCTGCCGTCCGTGATCAGTTCTTTAATTCGGCACTAATTGAAGCTATAAACAAAAAGACCATTGATAAAATGCTTTCGATATCCCATGGACATAAGAACGATATGTGTTCATCTTGATTGTTTTTCTAATACATGTAGTACGACAGTTTCGATTAATTTGAAATTAAACCATGATGAAATAAAACCTCCATTTCAACTATAATATTTTCTTTGTATAAAACCCTAAAGGGAAACGATCATAGAACACTTTCATGGATATATTCGTTCAATCCTAAATGGAATGTCGGTGTCCGCCATCCTTTCGTTTGCAAATCAAGTGTGGGATATCTGATAGACCAAATACTCACACTTTTAAAACAATATATGTTTCAGTAACCGATGACAAGTGAGACATTTTTTGTACAATATGAAAAAAGCGCAGGTGTGACATTAAAAAATCAGATGATTTTGTCAATTCCTACAAAACACTAACTGCCTTATGAAAAATGAATTTCCTGCACAGGGAAAAAACTTCGTAGGTCCTCAAATACGGTTTTGAAATTTCTAAGGACATATATACATGTACTACTTATCTATATTTTATTTGTCCGTGAGGGGAATATCTCCTTTTGAAAATGAAAAAATTATATAGAATTTCAAAACAAAAATTCTCTGAACTAAAATACTTAAGGAATTTGAAAAATCATGCAGAAATATATGGGATACACGCGTTAACCTATAATTGTGAATATCTTATTAAAAAGAAGGTATTTTTTAAACTGCCCTTGGTTTAAGATATTTTGAAAGTGGATTTTATGTATAATGGATGCATTACGAGTTTGAATATGGCAGATGAAATTAAACATATTTCAGATAAGGTGTTTATGAATCATTTTATCATTCACTAATCATGTACATATTTCTTGTTTTGTTTACCTCTTGACGCAAGCCGGGTCCTTTGACTTCTAACTCTTATTTGCCATTGAACAGCGCTAAACTGAAAGTCGCTACAAGTGGGAAAGTTAGGAGGTATTGGAGCCATATCCTCTACCTCGCCCTCCTGAATGACCAAAGCCATTCCTTTCAAATGATGGTTTGCAAAATGGCAATGAAGTAACCAGAATCCTGAAAATTCAATTAATCCTGATTATTTTCATTACGTAGAATTGTAACATTGGATAAGGGAGGCAATTAAGATAAAAACTCTATGAATAAAATGTGATGAAAATATTCAGTATTTATTCTCATAAATCCTACAAGGAATAGGAAATCGAAAATAGGGAAACATGGAACCCTAGAAACACCAAAGGTTGGATCAGGTGCCCAGGAGGAGCAACGCACTCCAGTCAAACGGTCACCACTGGCGGGATTCCTATACCATGTATTATCGGTAGTCAAAATCAGTGTGCCAAGAACGGTCTAACATTCGATATGAAACATGTCAGACAGCATATAACCCACCGATACGTTGTATTGGCATTCATGATTGTTATAACGACCATGGAATTTGCGGAACGCTGACTTTAAACGATACTATTGAGATATCTGCACCATAACCTTGTTTGTTAGTAGCTTGCCTTGATTTAAAAACTGACCATACGCAGAACAAGCTCTTGCATATCGAATCAGTTGTGAGAGATAAACACGATGTGCAGATAATTTATAAATACAAAAAATCGATACATACTCAGTACGTAAACGTTCTTTAATCCCATTACTTCCTTGGTTACCCAATTCCATTTCATAGCAATTTACAATAAAACAATAAAACCTGTTATGCATTACAGACGGATTACTTTATACTTTATGATATTTAAGATTTAAGTAATTCATAGAAAAACAATTTCATTGTACCAGGGTTATCTGCTTTTAGTCTGATTATGACGTAACCGTTAGCAGGTACTGAAACGGTGTCTTTCACTGGAGGATTTTCCAAATTTATTCCCGGTATGTGTCCTGAATTCCAAGAGGGATCTGCCCAAGTTGCTTCTGTACAGAACTCATCTAAGCACCTAATATCCGGATTGCGTCCTGTAGCATTTCCGGTTACCGGATTGTAAGGCGGATACCCCGTCTTAAGTACGTGAAAATGATGTCCGTGGATGTGCACAGGATGAGATACTCTTATATCACCTAAAATGGTGCAGAAACATTAATTTATTGAATTCGTATCCTTGTAGAAAGAACCCATATATTACCAATTTCATATTTTTGGTAGATTTTAGCAAGCTCAAGATCAAGTCAAATTTATTCCATTTCCTGGCTACCCTGGAGTAAAAAATGAAAGAATAATCGCAGAATGTTAACTATGCTGTGTTCATACTCGTTTGTAGATACATTTAAATCTGCCGAGCTGTTACCTGAACCTTAATCCAAAATCCAAGGGACATGACCCTCAGAATTTTAGTAAAGATGTCCATAAATCATTAAATTCATATTTTTGCTGCACATTGCAAAATATGCTACAGAACAATTGATAGAGAGATTGAGAATGTTCAACAACTTACGATGGACTACATGTAAAAAGGATGGACAGGTTACATGAGTCTGGGTATCTGCTACATAAATCCATCAATAATTACATATCCTTTACCAGCTGTAGAACTTCAGTTTAAATGGGATATCCAAACATGTAAATTGTGTCCAGTCCTAATGAAGTTTTGATCATTTATCATAAGTACACATTGTATACCAACATAAGAGTAAACGGCAAGTTTTGGGAATATGTTGATGCTAAATTGTGACTGATGTTTAAAAATACGAAGATATAAGATATTAATCGTTTGGAGAAATCAGTTGCGCTGCAAATGAAAGGTTTGAATAATATACATTGTAATACTAATGTGCAGGATGTACCCGCATCTCTCTGATCTATGCAATTTCCCCCATGTAACTGCAGGTGTGTAGCTATTCCGCTACGGGAAAATACACAAAGAATATGTGCCTTTACCGTCAAGTGATTTTCACCCGATATGAATATATAATTTTTTTTTACATATGATAGTTTTTAATACAATGCAATAAAACATTAATACTCTTACCAAACGAGAAAATAACTATTTCTATGATATTTCCAAGACCAAATTTGATAATATGGGTACAGTCGCACTCATTGCTTTCACATGTTCCACAGGGGGTGATAACATCCACTCCAGGATACGTCTATAAGAAAATGAAGGATTTGATAAGATGGATACTAATGATATCAAAATGAAACTGTACACTTCCTCAGAAGGAAAAGTGTAGTTAAATTTTACTGAATGCAAAATACACTGTAAAACAAGGTGTCAGTCCTTCCTTGAAAATAAATTTTTGAAACTTGTAATGGGAATTACTTACAGTTTTACATCAAATGCAAGTTATTGTCAACCAAGTAATTACCAAATCATGGAATACAGCAGGTAACATTTAACATCCAGTTTTCGAAACACATGAAGAATATTAAACGTATTGGCTAATCAAGCATTGAATGGTAATACATTGACATGTTCTAACAACACGAAAAGTATGCATACATATACATGTATGTTTGTAAGTACGTATGTTTGTTTATAATGAGTACGTGCCACGATCCTTTACATTCGTTATATAATAACAATATAGTTTACCAATACAACCTATCATTGGGACAAGGGCTGTCAGACTTATTTAAAACCGATTGCTAAACCGTTCTTGGCACACTAATTTTGACTACGGATAACTCCGTTTATCGGATCAAGATATAGGGCTCACAGCGGATGTAAACGGTCGACAGGGGATACTTACTCCTCCTAGGAACCTGATCCCACCTGATCTCACCTCTGGTATACTCAGGGGTTCGTGTTTTCCCAACTGTCTATTTTGTATTGTTAAAAGGAGTTGGTAGATTGACATTGTTCGTTATCTTTTGGGTTTTTTTTTTTTCATTTTATAAACATGAAAATGATATAATAGTTGATAAATAGATAATAAATCTTCCATATCAGTTTAGTTTTTGTAGAATTATATTTGCTTTCAAACAAGACCGAGAGGAGAAATGAACATTTGAATTAATTCTTACTTCTATGTAAATCACGCTCGAGTGTTTATGTCCGGGGGTTCTGTACGTAGGCTTCATTTTGAAAGGGGAGCAACTAGAGCCTCTGTTAATGTTTAAGATAAAATAAAACAAACCACAATTACATATACATGATAACAGAGAAGAAAAGTGTCGCAGCTAAATTTCTAGTAGCTGCCGTATAGTATCCTATTGATCTATTTAAAAAAAATCAAAACAGGAGAAAATATCAAACCAGAAATGATTGTTAGGGCATCATCGGTCAATATGCTTCATATACTACGTTTGAATTTAGAGTGGATGTGAGACGTATTCGTCATTATTCTATCTGGTTCACATATAAAATAAAATGAAATTGATTATAAATCAGAAATGTAAGGAGTTGGGGCGAATTTATGCCACTCAAACTCAGTCATATTCTTCGGGTCAGTCAGTTATTTCTTGTCCGATAACCACATTTAAATAAATCAAAGAGCAGATGCAGAAATTGTTTTTGATTAATTAGAAAACATGGCTGAGTTTCCACACGACACAGAAAGTACAACTGCATCCCTAATGTGTAGCGCATCCCTAATGTGTAAAGCATCCCTAATGTGTAACGCATCCCTAATGTGTAACGCATGCCTAATGTGTAACGCGTCCCTAATGTGTAACGCATCCCTAATGTGTAACGCATCCCTAATGTGTCACGCATATTTGTACACAATGTTGATGATTTGTTTTAGATAAGATAAGTAAGAAACACTGTATCTGATATATCGAATGTCGAATTAGCTTTTGGGGGCTTTTGTAGTAAATCAAGACCATTATTGAATTTTCCAAATTACAAAAAAATTCTACTTCATGCTAAAAGTATCATACCGGATTTAGATATTCAATTTTATCGCCATGTGGGTGAACAAAAATGAGGCATATTATTAGACAAATCTGTTGATTTTCTATGTTGATTTTCAAATTCCGATTATTATCTATTTTATAGAATATTTTGGTAAAATGTGAAAAATGCAATCAGAACTATTTGACAATAATTGCATGAAGTACCTGAAGGGGTGATGTTGGTTTGACAAATCGACGGCCATTGATTTGTGGTCCTCTCGGAACTGAAATGAAAAAAATTGTCGCTGTGTATCCTTCTTTGTGAATAAAATAAATAATCAGGGTTGTTTTATATATAGGATTTGTAGATAACTACATCATTTCATCTAAATAATTCTCTCTCTCTCTCTTTATGTGTGTGTATCTGTGTGTGTCTGTGTGTGTCTCAGTCCATCAATAAAATAATGTATTGACATAGTTGATTAAAACATAGAAACACTGTAAATATGTACTTACGTACAAGGGCGAAATTTAAAAAGAACAATTGTTTGGTAACTCCTGGTGTCACTATAGGAACAGGATTTTGTTTCAGCGTCCACTGTGTAGCCTTTAGGTCTGTCAGAGGCACATTAACAGTGTGTATCAGCAGGGGAAAGTCTACACATAATACACATAAAACAACACTCCATTATTCATATCATTCAATAATTCAATCATTAGCGTTGACTTCAAACTTTGAATTGGTTGTTAGAGTCGGGTCTTTTCTGATCTAAAATCGGCTCAATTTTCTATTTTTTAAAAATAGTAATGATCTTGATTGTGTCTGTATTTCTCTCTCCCTATATATTCAATGGTCCCCATTCTTTCTTTATACTTGTATTATTGAATCGTATTCTTCATTTGTTGTTATTTCATTAATCCTATGTATTGTCTGGGGAAACAAGATGCATGAGTCAGGTATTTGGTTAAATATTGACCATGCATTTACAGCTTCTGACTTTGCGTTCACATAATTCACAACTTCTGACTTTATCTACACATATTTCACAACTTCTGACTTTGCGTACACATAGTTCACAACATCTGACTTTGCGTAAACATAATTCACAACTTCTGACTTTATCTACACATAATTCACAACTTCTGACTTTACGTACACATAATTCACAACTTCTGACTTTACATAAACAAAATTCACAACTTCTGACTTTATATACACATAATTCACATCTTCTGACTTTATCTACACATAATTCACAACTTCTGACTTTACGTACACATAGTTCACAACTTCTGACTTTACGTACACATATTTCACAACTTCTGACTTTATCTACACAAAATTCACAACTTTTGACTTTACGTGCCCATAATTCACAAATTCTAACTGCACGTACACATGGTCATGGTTTCCAGACATTTTCCGTAACAGATGTATATACAACATTGAAATCCCCCCTCAAGGAGAGTGGGTTTGCATTTCAGCTGAATTGATGCACCATGACTCACTTTAGGGCTAAAAATAGGTTAAACAGTTTCCAAACACTTTTTACAGATATTATCCTAAACTTTAGATACAAGCTTTTAGTTTGCATTTCCAATGAATTGGTGCACCATGACCTATTTTATGGCTAAAAGTAGGTCAAACAGTTTTACCAATGTCTTTCATTATGGGTACAGGTACTTCCCTGAAATTTAGTCGATTCTCCCTCAAGAAGCGTAAGAGTGAGTTTGGATTTCAGATGGAATGGGTCATAGAGTGTTTGGTGAGCTTGTGAGATTTCGTTTCTGGAGATAAACAAAGTTAGACTATGATATTATAATTATGAATCTTTGTAACTTTGTGTCAAACTGATAAGGTTAAGAAATAGATCAGTTAATGATATGGAAAAAAAATAAATTACCCGTAATGAGCTTAACCATGATAATCCATTTGAATGATTTTGCCATATTAAACTCCATGTTCATTTATTTCGTAAATAGCAATGATGCATTAATATTGTTTTGTATCATATGTACAAGTTACTTTCTAAAGAAATATTTACAATTATGAATGTTTTAATAATCGTTATATATCATAAGATTTGGTTTCACATATTTGAGTGGCTTTGCTTCTGGGTATAAACATTTCATCAGATTATTTATTCAAAAACTTCTAAGGGGGAAAAAATCTCTCGCTGTGACCTTCAATTCGACTTTTAGATATATCGATGACGTTTTGTCTATCAACAATGATAGCTTTCATTCATATGTCGATTTGATATATCCCTATGAGCTCGAAATAAAGGACACCACAGAGTCGTCCACTTCTGCTTCATACTTAGATATTTTATTGAAAGTAGACATTAACGGCAAACTGACAACTCAACTGTATGACAAATGAAATGATTTCAGCTTCTCCATTGTCAACTTCCCACATTTATGTAGCAATATTCCATTATCACCTGCATATGGTGTTTATATATCTCAACTGATTCGATATGCAAGGGTTTGTTCTGAGTATAGTCAGTTTTTAAATCGAGGTAAGCTACTGACAAACAAGTTGATGGTATAGGGATTTCAGCAGTCTCGATTGAAGTCAGCATTTCGCAAATTCTATGGTCGTTATAACGATCTAGTTCGTCAATACAACCTCGCATTGGGTCAAATGCTGTCTGACGTGTTTCATGCCGATTGCTAAGCCGTTCTTGGCACACTGATTTGACTGCGGATAACTCCGTTTACCTGATCAGAATATGGGGATCACGGCGGGTGTGACCGGTCAACAGGGGATGCTTACTCCTCCTAGGCACCTGATCCCACCTCTGGTGTGTCCAGGGGTCCGTGTTTGCCCAACTATCTATTTTGTATTGCTTGTAGGAGTTATGAGATTGATCACTGTTCGTTATCTTCACCTTGCATTATTCTGGTTCAATCTTCAACAGTAATGCATTGGAAACTGGTTCCATACCACCTACACCCATGAACCTGATGTGCTTATTTTGGAGGATCATGTTTCATGCCATGCCTCTCTCTCTCTCTCTCTCTCTCTCTCTCTCTCTCTCTCTCTCTCTCTCTCTATTTTATAACCCCACGAACGTAGATAAGGCAGGCACTACATGTAGGTGCTGACAGACCTGTAATCCCATGTCATTGTCAAGAATATAGTGTACAGTTTGTGTAATTTGTGGGTCATCAATGATCAAATGCTACCACTCTAGAGCAAAATATCAATTAGATATAGATTTGTCCATGTATATTAGCATGCATTAAATTATATGAAAAAGAGAACACATGGTGTAAACGACTTGTATTTTATTTTCATTACTTGATCTGAATTTGATAATAAGATACGATGATATTTGAATATTTTACTGGTAGTAATTTTTTCCCACAAGACAAATATTTTGCAGTTTTTCAATCAAAAGGTTTAACAATTAGTACAGTTTTGTTATTTGGGTTTTTTTATTCTGAAATTTTAAAAAATACTATAAGTAACAAAGAAGTATAGTGTACAAGGAATTAACCAATGCACTATTTAAAATAAACAGCAGAATTTAAATACATATATATAAGTGAAGAATTATATGTTTAAGCTTATTTTTCTGTACTAAAAAATATAGATTAAAAGATCGATATCTGTTAAAAAATCTTCTATATGTATATATGCTAATAAGTATATGATTTTACCAAATTAATTGGATCAAGACTTATCAAATTTGGTTTCATAGGGAGGGGACCTAGGTAAAAATGCCAATATGCAAGGTGAAGATAACGAACAGTGATGAATCTCATAACTCCTACAAGCAATGCAAAATAGATGGTTGAGCAAACACGGACCCCTGGACACGCCAGAGGTGGGATCAGGTGCCTAGGAGGAATAGGTATCCCCTGTTGACCGGTCACACCCGCGGTGAGCCCCATATCCTGATCAGGTAAACGGAGTTATCCGCAGTCAAAATCAGTGTACCAAGAACGGCTTAACAATCGGTATGAAGCACATCAGACAGCATTTGACCCAATGATAGGTTGTGTTGACGAAGTAGATCGTTATAACGACCATAGAATTTGCGAAATGCTGACTTCGATCGAGACTGTTGAAACTCCTGTACCATCAACTTGTTTGTCAGTAGCTTACTTCGATTTAAAAACTGGCCATACGCAGACCAAGCTATTGCATATCGAATCAGTTGAGAGATATAAACACTATATGCAGGTGATAATGGAATATTGCTACATAAATATGGGAAGTTGACAATGGAGAAGCTGAATTTGCTGATTTAGGTTTCAAGCTGATTTGTCATACAGTTGAGTTGTCAGATTGCCGTTAATGTCTACTTTCAATAAAATATTTTAGTACGAAGCAGAAGTGGACGACTCTGTGGTGTCCTTTATTTCGAGCTCACAGGAATATATTTCACAATTTCACCCTAATTCTCAAATGTGACATTCACAAGACCCGAAAACCGCATTTCATATCATTCAGTGAAAAGATATTTTGGAAAATTATAATTCTGACATGTGTTTTAGATTCGTTTAGGATATGCTGTGGATTCTGATGAAAATACAAGTATTGTACAAGATTCAGAAATGAAAATATGCGAATGATACAAAACATCAGATTCCACGGTTACATGAACAATTTAAAGACCCATCTCATGACCGTACGGTCAGTGAAAATGTAGGCGGAGCCTAATCTAAACAGATGTTATTTACCTGGAGTGGCCAGGGTCTACCAAGGTGTTAATTGCTATATCCCATGGCACTCAAAGAAATACACAGAGATAGTAGAAATCTACCTGTCCATGCTTTTTTATAGTTTTGATATACACAGGACCTGTCTCAGGGACCTCTGCAGAGTTTCTGTGGTCATAGTGTTTGAATAATGGTTGTATTCCTAAGGGTAGCTGACACACATTCTACACCCACCCCTCTTTCTCTCTCTCTCTCTCTGTCATTGACTCAATGAATAATTTCTGTTATAAATATAGAGGTATCATAAATTGATGACATAAATTATTTCAATAGGCTACAAGTTTTAAAACTTATTGTGCAAATTATTGTTTGATTTCTGATTGTGTAATTTATAATACATGTACAGGTATATAGAGGGGGGAAAATTACAATTATATTGAAATTGCATTGTTCAGGGGCCTTTCTAAAAACAATTGAATTACAAGAAAATAGCAGTTGTGGACAGGTCATTGCTATCAAAACTCAGGTATACTGGGCTTCCTCAAGATCTAAAGAATGCCTGTAGATACTGGCTGTTATTGTTATCAAAACACCTCTCTGGGGTAGTCCCAGACCACAGTGTCTGCAGATGTCACTCCACCTGAGATCTATTGTTAAATATTTGATTGGCAGGCAGCTTACAATTTGGGGGTGTCAACTTAAAATTGGGTCTTTAAGGTAAAGTAATCAAAATTACAGATATTTTTATTTGTCATATGTAGTAATTCTGAAAGTCTACGTCTATGCATGATTATGATGAAAAGCAAAGTAAATGTAAAATCCACAGTGTTTTGTTATTCTGCACATTTCTATGAAACCTAACCCGCTCACACCGAATCCCTGAGCAAGATTATGTGGCCCTATTGGTACATGGTAGCTCAATTTAGAGCTAAAAGTAGGTCAAATAGTTTACTGGACTTTTTCGCAGTATGGATATACATGCATATTAAAGGCACTTAAAGGTTGTCATCATTGTCCTACCGGGGGCATGGTGTACCGTTTGCGGTACACTTGTTGTAAACGTGGTATACAGATTACAACTTTATGTTGGTCACATCTGCCGTGAACCCTATATCTTAATCAGGTAAACGGGGTTATCCGTAGTCAAATTTAGTTTTCTAAAAACGGCATAATAATCCGTTTGAAACACGTCAGACAGCATTGGTTCCAATAACTGATTGCATTGGCAAACTAGATTGTTATAACCATACAAGTTGCGAAATACTGAGTTTAAACGAGATTGTTGAAATCTCTGCACCACCAACTTGTTTGTCAGTAGCCTGACTCGATTTAAAAACTGGTCATACGCAGAACAAGCTCTTGCGTACATATGATACAGATTGTAACTTTACACATATATGATATACAGATTGTAATTCTACACAAACATGATATACAGATTCTACCTTTACACACATATGATGTACATATTGTAACTTAACACACACATGATGTACATACATGTATTATAACTTAACTTACACCTCTATGCAGATCATAATTTTACACAAACATGGTACTAATATACAGATAACAGTTTATGTATTCATCATGTATAAATTGTAATATATATATATAATATTACAACGTAACGTGCACATAACCACATGACTTACCAGTACATACGGTTAAAGAAGGGGACGTTTTCATAAATAATTAAGCTAGATGTATAGAATATAATCTGTATATATCTACCCGTATGTGTGATTTACAGAACATTATCCCAGTCTACTTACACATACACATGATTTACAGAACATTGTTCAAGTTTTCTTACCCAAACACACGATTTACAGAACATTATTCAAGTCTTCGTACCCAAACACACGATTTACAGAACATTATTCAAGTCTTCTTACCCAAACACACGATTTATAGAACATTATTCAAGTCTTCTTACCCAAACACACGATTTACAGAACATTATTCAAAGTCTTCTTACCCAAACACACGATTTACAGAACATTATCCACAGCCTACTTACCCATACACACGATTCACAGCTACACAAGGAGAACTTTGACAGCATGGTCGAGGCATGATTCTTGGTTCACGCTCATCATCCTCTCCATAATAATTCAAGACAGCGTGTGTACGATCAGGATGAATAATGGGTACCTGTGGGATCATCATATAAAGTAAAAGTTAGGATGTTATGTCAGCTTAGGCATAGGGAAATCAATACGCATCATTTGCATTGAGAAAGGTAGCAATACTATATATCTGCACGTATACAGAGAAAAACAAAAGCTATATACATCATAGACAACCCAATCAACTGTAGTATAGATACCCACGATAGATATGCATGTGCATCTAGTGTAAATACTTAGACTTGATACACAACGTTTAGTGTATAAACTCAGATGAATATAACACATATACCTCTATCTAAATATAGAATATATATTCAATTGAATATAACATAGATACCACAACTAGCTATACCATGAATACCTTAATTATATATTAGCATAAATACCCTACTTAATTATAGCATATAGTATAAATTATCTAAATGAATATAACATTACAGCTAGATAAAGTATATGTACCCCGATTAAAGATAACATAGATATCCCAATCTGATACAGCACAGCAACTAGATGTAGCACAGCTAACCCAATTGAATCAGTATAGATACAACAACTAGCTATACCATAGATACCTCTGTTAAATATAGTATGGATACCCTGATTAATTATAACATAGATACACCATCATATGTATATATACACGTAGGACAGATGCTTCAAATGAATATAGCATCCTAGCTAGATAAACCATAGGTGCCCCAATTGCATATACATGATCTAACATAGATATCTCAACTGAATAGAGCATAACTATTCTAATAAACATTGCAAAGATACCCTAATTAAATATAGTATAGATACCGAGGTCAAGTGTAGCACACATACCATGAAAATTCAATATAGTGCATATACCTAAACTACATATGACATGGATCCCCCAAAAATATAGCATAGGCAACCCATTCAGACCCAATATGAATACCCAAAAAAAGTTCATGTCATTTAACTAAGGACTGCAATACATGAACCTTAGACTTAATAGTCTAGGTTAAAATAAAACTGTTTTAAAACAGATTTGTTTTTAAATATCGAAACAAACTATTTCATTTTAAAAGTTTTATTGCTAAAACTGTGCTAATGCATAGGCCTAACAGATATGAAATATTTGTAACTTTGACCTTTAACTTCAGTATTAAGAGTTGACCTTGTATTCTATATGGAACTTAGCCGAATTTTAATTCAACAGGGGATACAATCTGGTCTATAGGTATTTTTTTTTAGTTTTATACCTTAATGCAATGATATGGATGAAAGGTGAAGATAACGAACAGTGATCAATCTCATAACTCCTATAAAGGTGAAGATAACGAACAGTGATCAATCTCATAACTCCTAAAAAGGTGAAGATAACGAACAGTGATCAATCTCATAACTCCTAAAAAGGTGAAGATAACGAACAGTGATCAATCTCATAACTCCTATAAAGGTGAAGATAACGAACAGTGATCAATCTCATAACTTCTATAAAGGCGAAGATAACGAACAGTGATCAATCTCATAACTCCTATAAAGGTGAAGATAACGAACAGTGATCAATCTCATAACTCCTATAAAGGTGAATATAACGAACTGTGATCAATCTCCTAAATCCCATAAGGAATACAAAAAGAGAGTTGAGCGAACACGGACTCCTGAATATACAGAGGTGGGATCAAGTGCCTAAGAGGAGTAAGCATCCCTTGTCGACCGGTCACACCCGTCATGGACCCTATATCTTGATCAGGTAAACGGAGTTGTCCGTAGTCGAAATCGGGGTGCCAAGAGCGGCCTAACAATCGGTATGAAACAAGTCAGACAGCATTTGGCCCAACGGTAGGTAGTATTGACAACCTAGATCGTTATAACAATCATATAGTGATATGGATATAGCAACACAATACCCTAAACAATGCCATAAATCTATAAGCTGAATTCGATAAACATGTACTTTTACATGCCCAAAGCTCTCTCTTTCTCTACCCCATGTGTGTGGTGACGTGCTACCCTTGGTTTCAATATATAAATAAAATCGCGTCGTCATGCTTCGGTGCAATTTGAACAACTATAGTCCTTTTCCTCCTGAGTCGACAAGAAACAGAAAACGTCGAGCGATGTGCCAACATACATTTGTGCACGTTGACGCTGACTTTTTAGCGTCCAGTTTAATTTGGCTTATATATGTTCTGCTTGAGTTTACGTAGTAAGGTATATCATGGATATCCCAATCAAATATTGCAGTGACATAAAGCACCTCAAGTAAATATAACATAAATATCCAACTACATATAGCATAGATGCGTGTATCCTACTAAATATAGCACAGTTACTCCTATTAAATATAAAACAGATACCAAATTGAATATATCATTAGCATGTATTCCGAGTGAAGATGGCATAGATACACCAACTGAATATAGTGTAGACAATCCAATAAAAAGTATATACAAGTAGCCTATATAAACCTCTCCACCATAATATTATATGCGTGAATCAAATATGTAAATAGATATGGTATAGATGACGCAAATCAACCCAATGAAATACACATAGACAGCCAATAAATACACATGAACATCCAATGAAATACACATAAACAACCAATGAAACACACATTCAAAATCCAATGAAATACGCATAGACATCCAATAAATACACATGAACATCCAATGAAATACACATAAACAACCAATGAAACACACATTGAAAATCCAATGAAATACGCATAGACATCCAATGAAATACACATAGACAACCAATTACACATCACACAGATAACCGAATCAAATATGATATACCTCAAAATGAAGGTAGTATAGATACCGTCATTGAATATAGTATAGAACCTCCGTTATATATAGTATGAATACTTAGAATGCTTGCAAACCTTAGATAAAAATTCATATGCAGTATGAATACGTCAATTAGATGTAATAAATATATAGTTCAAAGAAATACGATATCATAAACTCACGATATATTATAATATGAATGCATAGCCTATGCTGGACACTCACAAAATATATACATGCATATCAAATATACGTACAACTCTCAAACTTTATATAGCATAGAATATATATAAAACCTCAAATACAGCAAAGATTATTTGAATAAACAGAACCTTAGATAGATGTAACATAGATACGAAGAATTGTGTATAATTATACATAGATATAGTATACATCTGCACTAGTATTAAAGAAAGCCAACAATATACCCCTGAGTCTTTTCTTGTTATAGTTAAAAAGAAGTTGATATAATAATTGTCTCGTGGTCGTCCAGTAAAAATGATGAAATCTACTCTCTCTGCAGGCTGAATAACCACGCTGTCAGCCTTGAAAGGTTCAATGGCATGTCCATCAAATGCAACGATGATGAGCATGTGCTGCAAATGACCAAGAACAAGTATCGCAAAATTAGAGAAAAAATGAGAAAGCTTGAGCAATAAAACCATACAATGAATGGACTAGATTGAATTATCTCTAGTCGAGATATGAAAACGAATGTTCATATTATAAGTACAATGCATACGCGCTTTATTCTAAAAAAAAAACAATTGTCGAATTAGGCAGAGAGAATTATACCGATGAAACGCAATCATCATGTCAAGAAAAGAAAAAGTTAAACTGACATTTGTCATTGATAGCATACATACGTCATCAATAGAAATTTCCAAAGGACTGCTAAATGCTGAATTGATAACTCGAAATCGATAGTATTTATTCTGAACGACTACAAATTTTTCTAGTGGTATCCAAGGTTTCTCTGGTGCGTTGACGTCGTTTAGAATATATTTCCTTCCTGCATGGTAAAATGTAAACATCGACACTTATCCCTGTACATATATATTCAATTGTTTATTCTAAATGAAATGTCAGAGAAAAAGTAATTAGAAAAAACTTAATAATTTGTATACCTCTTCCATTGACAAGACCAGTATTCAGTTGATAAATGATACCCGATTCATCAGGATGCCGCAGAAGTGGTTTACATTTGCCGTCGTACTCTTCTAAGCTAAAAGAAGAAAACATAAATATAATGGTGCAATGGACCGCATATATTATACTAGGTGGTAAATGCATGAAATAATTGTTTTCATGATGGGGATGATGTTGACATACATCTGAGTAAAACTGTTTATCCCAACCATGCTCTATTAGCTGTGGTAATACAAACCATAAACAGTCAACCAACAGGAAAATGTATAACCTCACCTATAAACACTTATTCTATATAGGAATAATATAGGAGCATTAAGAGGTACTGATCCTTTTTTACAGCTTGACTTCCGGTGGTAATTTGTGCGCATTGCACTGCACATGCTGTCATTGGCAATACGGTATGACGGCATAATCTACTAATACACACATTATCGACTCTTATAAAACCTGTATTTCTGATCGGCGATCACACTAGATATGATTCTCGTCAATGAAATGTGTGAATGGGTGACAATATATGCCGGGCAACAGCATATTCTGCAGCATAAGTCCATTATGCAAAAGTTAGTACTTACACACCAAAGTTTGAAACGTCAGCAACTAATTTCTCTAACATTCTGACTTTAAACCAATTAGTGACGATGGCTATAAACTCAGCGTGGACATCTGGTATCGTCTCGGACTGGAAATGCTAGACAGGAATACATAAATCATGGATTGAAAAATGAATAAAAATGCTCAGTTCTTACAGTTTTATATCAATGCAATATATCCCATGTACTCAAAGGGACTGGTTCACGATTTTTGATAAAAATATTTTTCATTTTTGATGCTACAAAGTTGACAGCCAAAATTTTGACCTTCTGAATGCAAGAATGAATGCAATATTTTAGCCTTAAATATGTGTTATGTAAACAAAGACTCGAGTCTTTTTTTATGTAAACAAACAAACAAGTGAAATATTGATTTCGTAATATAATGCATCTTAATTTTGCATAGTCTCAAATTTTAACTTTTAGATGACACATTTTACCCCAAAAATGCTTGAAATGTTAAAGATATAATAAACTTAGATCGATATCTATTTTTTTTTGGGGGGGGGGGGATTTCGTAAACAATAGCATACCGCAATCTTTTTTTAGAAAACAAAGAATAAACTCTCTAAAATGAACTTCTGTGATGATGTATAACCTTGATTTTCATGTGAAATCGTTAAAACACATTAGACAGTAGATTTTGATCATTAAAAGTGAAAAACAAAATTTTGGGTGAAATCGTGAATCAGTCCCTTTAACATTACATGCGGGGATTAGGTCCGTTGGTTTAGAATGCTATATAACGAGATATTATGCCTTTTATGAAATGAAACGCAGATTACAGATTAATACCATTTTCTCTCAGATTGTAGTGCTTTATCTAGTGTAAGAAAAGAATACCTACACAGAAAATATTGTACGAGACCAAACATATGATTTTTTGAAAATGACTTGAAGCTTTAAAATATGTGCATGTTTGTTTAAAAGATACATGTTTATGAATTAGTCTGTTTTCCTTACATGAAAAACGTCAAATTTTGTACATCTATTTGTTTATTTACATACCTATATACATGTAGATTCCTCTGATGTTACTTGCATTGATACGTGACATTACTGTATTGTACCTTTTATATCACTTTTATTGTGGTTTGTGCGAAATAAAATGAATGAATGAAAGATAAAATAATTTTTACAATTCGCGGTCTAATCCTCGGTAGTACGATCAAAGCCCCTGCTATCCCATCAGAGCGCATAGTGCCTATATGTCCATGATACCAATGGGTTCCTGATGGCGAGGCAAGGAATCTGTATTGAAAAATAAATTGCTAGAGGGAAAGAAATGGCATATGGAATATATTTAAAAAGATCTGAGTAGCCATTAAACTTCCAATCGTATAGACAGGTGTCAGAGAGTGATCCAGAACGTTTTCAAAAGAGAGGCGCGACCTATTTTTTTTCAGTTTGGGGGAGCGTTGAAAAAACCAAAAATGTCATAGTAGGATTATTTAGTACATGTATTGTTGAGATTACCTGTGCATGTATTACTAGAATTACTTGTACATGCATTGTTGGTATTACTTGTACATTTATGGTTAGGATTACTTGTTCATGTATCACTGGGATTACTTGTACATGTATTACTGGGATTACTTGTTCATGTATCACTGGGATTATTTGTACATGTATCACTAGAATAACTGGTACATGTATTATTGGGATTACTTGTTCATGTATTAGAGAGGTTAAGCAACTGACCGTGTACGTCTACGTGTGCTCATTATACAACGGTTTTGTGCAAAATGTGAATTTTGTAACAATCTAGAAGATTTATTACGCACGAATGTTAACCTGAACTGATCATTGTCATAGAAATATTTGATGAAAAATTATTGTGAAATTACCCTTGTAGACCGGTGTCTACATCACAGATCATATCATTTAAGAAAAAAGAACAGCCTGTTAAGTCTATATTCATGGATAAATTGATATATGTGACAGTTAAATCAAAATGCAAATTGATATATTTAAATGAAATTTATTCCATGTTGTTTGAAAGTCACCGGGGGGGGGGGGGGTGTCGCCCCGTCCCCCGACAAGCTATAATAATTTATTTTATTGTTTATCATTTAAACATATAATTATATATAAATATCATTATACTTTAAACAGAAATGAATACCGACAGGAAAAAACAGATCCGAATTAAACCTGAGGATGATCTACGGCTTTTAAGGGAAGTTGTCGGGAGTAATCCCCCGAGAAACAAAAACAAACGGGTTGAAATAGCTGAAACTCTGTCAACATCGACTTTTATTCTGGACAGTAGACGAGTGAGAGAACAAAGACATCTCCTCATTGAGCAACATAAACGAGAAACTAAGGAAATCTTAAAAGGTCTCTCTCTCTCTCTCTCTCTCTCTCTCTCTCTCTCTCTCTCTCTCTCTCTCTCCGATACACCGCTTATATTTTAATATTATTGTCTTATTTTCCCCATGCCTAAAATATTTCAGAATACCGTACACTAATATGTCCCATACATTTTCAATACACTTACGTTCCTGTATAATATTTTTTTAAGGTCTGGTGACGATGAAGATGTTTCGGAGAAACAATCCTGCTGGACGATGTCATAGAATTAAAAAATGAAGATGATAGAGAGAAGAAAGAAGAAAAAGAAATGAAGGACATCTCAGAAATTTTAGGGAAAGAAATCAGGAAAAGGGCGGTTGAATGCATAACACCAAAGAAAAGTATGAAAATATTATTATGGCATTGTATTACAAGGCTCATGTGATTTGTTTTTGGGGAAATGCATTGATTTGTCGTGTAAACAAATTCTTTCATTTTACAGCCATATATATCTTTTGTTTGTTTGTTTAATTTTTCAGACGACGAATGCGATTTGCCAGTAAGCAAGAAGAAGAATTCGCAGACGTATCTTGTGGACTATTCAAAAGAAAAATCAGAAAATGAGATATCTCTGATAAAATCAGAAATGGAAGTAAGAAAAGAAGAATTCAAGTTGGAGAAGGCAAAGTTTGAAATGGAGCGAGAGGGGCGGATTTAGAAAATGGAAATAGAAAAGCAAGAGAAACTTGCTTTCATTGATTTACTTAAAATATTAAAGAAAGATAACTAATCATAAAAACTGTTCAGAAGTGTAAAATTTTATTCCAGATATTTGTTTAATTTATCTGAATAAACTAAACCATTAAAGTCAGTCTTGTTCATATATGTGCCCACGTTACAATACACATTCTATACATTTGTACACAGATATTCCTGTAGTGATGGGGGAGACATATCAAAGAAAGCGCCAGTTTCGCTCCCGTACAAAATAGTGTGACAATTAGTAAGGATTGAAGCTACCCTATAGTACTTTCCAACAGGTTGTAGATAGAGCTTTTGATTTTTCTTGTAATCTAGAAAAGAAAAGAGAGTTAAAATTTTGCCAAAAGTCCATTCCACGCAAACTCTCACTGCGGACATCCTTTTTTAAAATCGCAGTTGATTTACAATAATAACACCTCGAAATGGGGAGATTATGTAATGCGATAAAGGGTACGCAGGGTCGCCGTAGACAGAGTAGACATCATTGTTTGGTTTTGTCATATGTTGATACATCTGGTATTCAACGTTGCTTTCCCTTAACATACTGGCATCATGGTCGTCAAACGGCCAAATAGATGCAATCACACCATCAGCTGTCGTTATGCACTGAAATTTTAAACCGTGGACTCTTTTGTGACCATTAAACACCACCTACTGATGAGACTGAGGTCTGCATATCGGTCTGACAGTTCCGTCAATGAACCTCCAGCAATTGGACAGAGGCGCTCCACATCTATTCACGACTGCTGCCATTTCATCCAGTTTTGCATGAGACAATCAAGGCTGATTTAGGTTTTCGAGGAGATGTTCATGTCTTGTATCTATGCAACCAAGGACTGAGTTGAAAATATATGACAATTCAGCAGTTGATCTTCCAAATACATGGGGAAGATCATCTAATCGATTCGGGTATGCCAATATTCGGATTAGAATACACAAACCTTCTATTCCTGAACATACAGTCCTGTTTTACATACAATTTTGATTGGAATATGCAGTGCTATTCGTAATCCTAGCAAATCCTAGCAAATCATCTTTTTGAAACCGGAATAATAGGCGAAATTTATCGTCATTCAATTCATCCAGGTTTAATCGGTGATAAATCCATGCCTATTTTTCATTGCTCATGCAAGACAAAAATGAAACATAATTATCGTCTGCCAGAGCTGCAAGCAACATGGTATTTTGCGCCATTTTATTTCTTTGATCTCAACGCAGTAAACCCTCTTTTGATTCGTTTATTTGCATATTTTTATCCAATCAATTTATTTGTAATTAATGGTTTTACACGTACGTGTACACGTACTGTTTGTTAAACGTAACATTACGTTGGATGCGTGTACTTGTAGACATATTTCTGTTTGTAAACATACGCGTTGACGTACACGGTCAGTTACTTAACCCCTCTATTACTGGGATTACTGGTACATGTATTACTGGCATTACTTGTACATGTATTACTGGCATTACTTGTACATGTATCACTAGAATTGCTGGTACATGTATTATTGGGATTTCTTGTACATGTATCACTGGGATTACATGTACATGTATTACTGGGATTACTTGTACATTTATTACTGGGATTACCTGTACATGTATCACTGGGATTACTTGTACATGCAAGGTGAAGATAACGAACAGTGATCAATCTCATAACTCCTACAAGCAATACAAAATAGATAGTTGGGCAAACACAGACCCCTGGACACACCAGACGTGGGATCAGGTGCCTAGGAGGAGTAAGCATCCCCTGTTGACCGGTCACACCCGCCGTGAGCCCCATATCATGTATCACTAGGATTACTTGTACATGTATTGTTGGGATTACTCGGTACATTTATTACTAGAATTGCTTTTACATGTATAACTGGGATTACTGAATATTAGGGGAATGAGTGTATAGAATAAAGACGGGAATACTGAGTATTAATGGGATTACTGAATGTTTCTGAAATGGCGTATATGTAGTGTTAACAGGATTATCAAACATCAGTGGGATGACTGAATAATAGTGAGATTACATCATATTTGTAGAATGACTGAGTATTAGTGGGGTTGCAGAGCAACACCACAAATATTGACCTGTGTATAAACTTCATTGTTGCAGAGTACCAACGACAACCGTGAAAGGGAACCTACTTTATAAAAGTTGACTACATATGACTATGTTTGCCTGATCGGGACATGGAGTACACAGCGGGTATGACCGGTCGACAGAGAATGTTTACTCCTTCTAGACACTTGATCCCAACTCTGGTGTATTCAGGGGTCCGTGTTTTTCCAACTGTCTATTTGTATTGCTTATATGAGATTGATCACTGTTCGCTATCTTCACATTTCTTCAACAATATAAATGAATTTGACCCCAATCGCTTGAAGAAGGAATGGTAACAACCCAAATTGAAAGTTTTTGGTTTGATGCAGCCGGATTAGAACTAAAAACTATGAACTCCCGCCTTGCAAGAGCCTTATAAATTAGGCTTCCACCACCTTTATTTCAGACAATGACATAATTATCTAATATATCTAGACCAGGCTATACAAATGCTTGCGATTCATATGAGCAGAAACTTATACAAAATATATGTCACTGACAGCAGACATGTATTAAACATTCGGCTTTGCTCAGTTGTAGAATCTTGGATTTTTACTCAATTAAATGGTTTTCCACAGAAAATCACCGAATAAACTTTAATGGCTTACTGAAGAAGACTGAGGGCTTCGATATAGAGCAAGAGTACACTGCAATTTACCAGGTAATGCTATTTTCAATCTGAATGTACTAGTCTGTTAAAATCCGATTAACATGTACAACAAATTTCGGAGCATTTTTCAGCGTATTGCAGAATGACATCAATTTGGACCCACTCCTTAAAAATACTCTGGATGAGCCCCTAATATTACCGAATACCTATATTGAAATGTTTGCCCAGGTAAAATTGGGCATTGAGAAATCATAGACGCCCCATCCATCCATGGAGTCGCCCGCTGGATCATTCCATGCCAATGTATGGATAGTGCCTCAATCCTTAACTGATTACGGACAGATACGGATATCTGAAAATAAACAGTATTCCTTTTGTATTTTAGAGTTTTCGTAGGATCGTGATTTCTGTAGCAAATCTAGCTCCGCTTGCATCCCCTATAAGGAAATTTAAAGTAATTAGTGTATTCATATAATATACAAAATAACTGAAAATGAAAACTGGATCCTTCATATCTCATTCATATTAGTTCAGTTCAGTCTTGACGTTTGATTAGAACAAACTTTTCTATTACCACATATTGCAATTGATAATTCTAATATGTCGACGTTTTGTTAGTTATCAGCTTTTGTGGTTTAGTTGTAGTGTAAGTTTCCTTTTCTATTTAGTTTCCTTTTCTATTTAGTTTCCTTTCCTATGTAAATATTCTATCGTCCTGAGGAAAGGACAAGTTGTCCCGAAAATTTGAAAATTCACTGTTGTCACAATCTACTGTAAGATCCGACACTTGGATGCTGAGTGTTTTTGGGGTTTTCGTGCTTATATATATAAGCATGAAAACCCAACATCATCCTGCTTTCTTAAAGTGTTGGATCTAAAATGATACAAGGCCAGAAAAGAAAGTTATAAAAGCACTGAAAAGGCCACGACACTGTTGATTATACAAATCTTAAATTTTCGATGCAACCCACGTCTTTATCAAGAGACATATATTACATAAACAATTATCGCACACCTCGAAAAAACTACAAATAATGATATAAGGTTTGTATAATCAACAGTGTTGTGGCCTTTGGAGTTCTTAGATATATAAATGAATGAATGAATGAATATATATATATATATATATATATATATATATATATATATATATATATAAAGCACTGAAGAACCAACCACATTCAGTATCCAAAACTGTCGGATCTATATTAAATAGATACAATGGTCAGGGAAAATAACTATATAAAGCACTAGAATGACCAACGACATGAACAAATGGAATTGTCAAATTTTCGGGACAACCTGTCCCTTCGTCAGGACGTGAAAGGATTACATTATGGAGAACACACAAATATAATTAACAATAAGCACTAAAGCTACACTACAAAACTAGCTAAACACTTTTCCAGCGGATTACATGTTGCAGTATTTGTTATTAACTCAAAAAAAGAATAACAATCAGGGTGTCTGGTCACCGTGGTATCAGTCCAAAGTGTTTAGCTAGTTTTGTAGTGTAGCTTTAGTGCTTATTGTTAATTATATTTGTGTTTTCTCCATAATGTAATCCTTTCACGTCCTGACGAAGGGACAGGTTGTCCCGAAAATTTGACAATTCCAATTGTTCATGTCGTTGGTCATTCTAGTGCTTTATATATATATATATATATATATATATATATATATATATATATAAAGCACAAACAAACAATTATAACACCCAACCTTACGTTTACCCCTATTCCCCAACGTTGTGGCCGAGTGGACTTACGCACTAGTTTGACAATCTTGCTAGGCGGTGGGTGCCGTACGTCGCTGGTTCGACCCCGGGCTGGGGCGAAAATTTTCAGTACCTAGTTGTGATTATTTAGTGCTTTATATATATATATATATATATATATATATATATACATATATATATTTCAGATCATCGGTGGACTTTTCTGTATAAAGCTGTGTATTTTGTTACAACAGTATCGTGCCATAAGTTTAATAGAAATAAAGATATCAAATACCTCTTAGTAATTCGTTGTTTTACGCTCTTTCAGCCTTAAAACTAGACAGTTGCGTCTGAGTCAATACACCATGTTGGGATTCCCCTGACGCGCGTGGGGCTATTTATAGACGTCTAACACTGTGCAATTGATGCGTTATCCGGAACACCTCTGGCCTTTCACCGAATACACCGTGCTTTGGATGAAATGCCCGAGGTTTTCCGGATGATTTATATATGTACCACACTTTCTGAATAATATTCTTACTGTTTTCTTCTACATGCAGATGTTTTGAAGCATGTAATTAAGGGAAATTTGATAATTTTGTAAAGTAATTAATCTGCTTTAGAGTAATTATGTACAAAAATAATACATGAACATCGGGTCATACAGCTCTTTCAAAATGAAAGCAACGAAATGCAATCCGGTTTGCCCGAACGAAAGTACTTTCTGTTGCAGTGCTGATACCAACTTGTTCGGGATGTATTGGAGGAAGGCAAGGGTGATTAAGATTGACATGGACGACGGCAACGGCAAGGTTTACACTGTTGAGGATTGTGAGAATGGCAAAGTATATTTGTTGTCGAACGATCTAATTCTCTCAATCATTCTTTAATTCATGACCATTTATTACTTGTGATGTATACGTAATAAATTCCTGGAAGTATGCTGTAATGGAAAACATTCTATACGATTTTGCGTTGGAAAAATTTGTGTTTAATAATACGACAACAACACTGTATTGAAATAAGGGTTTTTGTTTGGTGCATGGATTTTGCACTGATATTTTTGTTAAACAACACACGGTTGTTACGGTCTGTATCGAAACAATGTCGTTTATAACAAACGGGCTTCAGCGTATCACTCCATCGCACTTTGAAACATTAGTATGTACCATCGGACTTTGTTGTGTCGACACAATCGCACTATGGCGTACTCATCTCACACCATTGCACTTTGGCGTATCAGACCATCGCACTTCGGCGCAGGAGTATGGGCCATCGCATTTTGGCTTTGGTGTGTCACATCACCCGGGTTGGCGCATGGCACATGGCGTAGACAATCGCACTTTGGAGTCCCATTGCCCTTTGGAGTCATATCTATCTATCTATCTATCTATCTATCTATCTATCTATATATATATATACATGTATATACATTGTATATAATGTACGATGTGAGCAGAGCAAATGATATGCTTTTGTCTACTTTATATTGATGGTCAACAAAGCAATATGTAAAACGAAACACCACTGTAAAAACATACAAAACTTTTTCTCAGTTGACGACAATAACACTGCTTTCCCACCCTGCTCCACAAAAATATCCAAAAAACCAAGATCCCCTATATTTTTATACTAATGACATTATAACAGTCTTCTCAAGTTTACGTACCAAAGTTTCGAAATACTGGTAAATATATGGATATCAAGTGAATTTTGACATTTATTTCTAAATTCATGCATTTTGGGAAAATTGCGAGTGGTTTTGACATTGGAAACCGTCCGTTAACATCAATATATCCCTATGTTATATTTCATTCAAACGAAGCCAATTTCACAGCATTCACTTACAAGTTGATCATCACTATATGACTATATCAGGACTTTACTCATCACTTGGTCCTATACACAACTATATCAGGTCCAGGACTTTACTCACCACTTGATCCTCATACACGACTATATCAGGTCCAGGAATCTGTCCATTGATAGCGTACACTAACTTATAACCCCCGTCTCCTGGGCTCACAGTGTCAATGAACTCTGTAAACAGAAGTGAACCATGGGTCTTTGTTATCCATTTAAGGTCGATCGCTACAGCAAATTTTATGTAAGGTTCTGGTAAAGCATCTAATATGGGGCATGATTTCATCATCGAAAGAATGATACAAGCTCGCAATTATCATAGATGGTTTTGCTGTGGTTTTCCGAGAATAATGAAGAAGACGCTTTGTTTGCAAGTAAGCCATTTTGGAGACGAAATTTATCAACAACCTACGGACAAAGAAGTTGATGATACAGGGGTTTCAACAATCTCGATTAAAGTCAACATTTCGCAAATTCTAGGGTCGTTATAACGATCTAGTTCGTCAATACAACCTATCATTGGGTCAAATGCTGTCTGACGTGTGTCATACTGATTGTTCGGCCGTTCTTGGCACAATGATTTTGACTACGGATAACTCCGTTTACCTGATCAGGATATAGGGCTCACAGCGGGTGTGACTGGTCGATAAGTGATGCTTACTCCTCCTACGCACATGCACCCATCCCTGGTGTGTCCAGGGGACCATGTTTGCTCAACTAAGTATTTTGTATTGCTTATAGGAGTTATGAGATTGATCACTGTTCGTTATCTTCGCCTTTCATCTGTCATTTTAATGCTTGATATGAACATTTGATAAAACAGGTCTAGAAAATTAAGAAAGGCGTTCTATTCTTTTTTATAGTAATATAGAGATTTATAAATCATTTCACAACAAAGTAATGTACTTTCAGATTAAAATGCTGTCTATTACTTTTGATGATTTTGAAACTTAAAAAAATATCGATCTATCATAACTATATCCAATTTACTTCAAAGTTATACGGTACCAATTTTGATGCACCATATACGCATTTCGACAATTAATGTCTCTTCAGTGATGCTCAAGCCGAAATTGTGGAAACTCGAAATAACAATAAACTTGTAAGAGCTAAAAGGAAAACCATAGTGCCAAAAAATTAGAGCCAAATTCGTCCAAGTTTAGAGCTATGCATCAGGGATATCATCCTTAATTTTGAAATGAATTTCTAAATTTTATCCCAGCAATTAAATATGCATCTTCAATGTTTATTGTTTTTTCCAATGGAAACACATTTTTGAGATTTTAGTCATGGATTTACAAATATCACAAAATAATGTTTCTGATAATCTTAAATATCATTGTTAATGATATCATAAGGTTTATCTGAATCTTGCAGGGATGTGTTATTAGAGCATACATAAAAAAAAAATAGTGAAATATATCATATGCAAAGAAGACTTTTTCAAATGTATGGTTATTTAAAAATGAAATACCGGTAGGGTAGTCAACATATTATAATTTATAATTAACGGTTCCTTATTTAAACTATGGTCTGTTTTGGACATACCACCACTATAACGAAAATTTCATATGAATACTTTAGAATTCGTAATTCATGCTGTTTTACATTATGATAAAAATCATAGCCATTATCAGATGAAAGGTGAAGATAACGAACAGTGATCAATCTCATAACTCCTATAAGCAATACAAAATAAAGAGTTGGACAAACACGGATCCCTGGACATACCAGAGGAGGGATTAGGTGCCTAGGAGGGGTAATCATTCCCTGTCGACCGGTCACACCCGTCGTGAACCTAATATCTTGATCATGTAAACAGAGCCATAGTCAAAATCAGTTACCAAGAACAGTCTTACAATCGGCATGAAACATGTCAGATATCATTTGACCCAATGATAGGTTGTATTGGCAAACTAGATCGCTATGGCGACCATAGAATTTGCAAAATCTGGTTTTAAACGAGACTGTTGAAACCGCTGCACCATCAACCACATTATCAGTAGCCTGCCTCGATTAAAAAACTGACCATACGTAGAACAATCTTGCATATCGAATCAGTAGAGGGATATAAACACCATATGCAGATGATAATGGAATATTGGTAGATAAATATGGGAAGTTGACGATGGGGAAACTGAAATCATCCCATTTGTCATAAAATTGAGTTGTTAGTTTGCCGTTAGCATCTACTTTGAATAAAATATCTAAGTATGAAGCAGAAGTTGAGGTCTCTGTGCTGTCTTTTATTTCGAGTTCACAGAGATATATGGAATCAAAATATGAATGAAATGTGAAGATAACGAACATTGATCAATCTCATACCTCCTATAAGCAATATAAAATAGATTGTTGGGCAAACACGGACCCCTAAAACATACCAGAGGTGGGATCAGGTGCCTAGGAGGAGAAAGCATCCCCTATCGACCGGTCACACCCGCCGCGAGCCCCATATATCCTGATCAGGTAAACAGAGTTATCCATAGTCAGAATCAGAAGTTATTATGAAAGTTATTATTGTTTATATATAAGACGTCGTCGATATATCTAAATGTCGAATTGAAGGCCACAGCAAGATACTTTTTCTTCTCACGTAGAAGTTTTTGAATAAGTTCTGCTTCGTATGAATATAAAAACAGGGTAGCTAACAAAGTAACACAGTTCTAAAGACCTCCAAGTACATGTAGTGTCAATGAAGAACTCCAGCATATTTTTTTTTTATTTCAACTAGTTTGCAAACCTAGTTCTTTAGATAACTTTGCCCAACATTGTGCCAATAATTTTGTTAAACGGATCACGATACCAGGTAAACCTTATTTCTAAATTCTTTTTTATTCTTATTTTTATTTCATTATAGTGAGTGCAAAAAGTGAGTTTACAGACGAGAGCCGTATATGCAGAGATCATTATGCTTAACAGTTTAAAGGTACTAGTACAGGTATGTATATCATTATGCACAGGAAATATCACTATGTACAGGTGAATTTATCATGTACACGTAATAGCATTAATGATATCATTTATAGCTGTCAATGATACATGTAGAACGGTGCAAAACTAAGAATATGTGATGAACGATGTTGATGAATTTTCAAATCTTTTTTATGATATTTCAAAAGTATTTTGCTAGTTCTGTCATATTTTGTTACACAATCGACGAGTACCCCTGAAGTTACACATATCTTTAGCACATTATAGATGACCATGCATGGATAAATTGGGAAATGCCGTCTAGTCATTAAGATATTGAATATAGAATAATCACATATAAAGTCGGTCCGAATAGGTTTTAAGAACTACATCTTTGAATTAGTAAACATACATTTGTAACCTTTATGTTTATAATCTGGATTTAAGTGGTGTGGTGTTTTTATTAGAAAGATTATGTATTGATTGATTGATTGTTTTGATGTTTTTCGCCACATTCACCATTTTTTCAGTTACATGTATATGGTGGTATGTTGGTTGAAGAGAAAACCCAGATACAATGTAAATAGGAATAGACCACCGACCTCCCGAAAGTAAACTGGGAAACTTTCTCACTTACCGGCGCGAGTGTGATTCGAACCCGCGCCGACCAGAGGTGAGAGGCCATGTGATTTTGAGCACGATGCTCTAACCACTCGGCCACGGAGTTTCCCAAATTAAATGTTATTCATAGCGGGTTACAAAACCCTAAAAACGCTTTCGATATATAGTTTATTGGTTTAAAACAGAATTATGCATAAATTAGTATTATTAAACTGGGCTTATTCGAAATGATTCCACGCAGAAGTACCCAGAAGTTGAAATCAAAAACATATTTATTCACAAACTTCTACGTGAGAAGAAAAAAATTCTTGCCATGGCGGATAAAGGAATTACGATTACGTGGGGTGCCACTTTATGAGACTGGGGGCCTCCTTAAGGCCTCAGTGGGTCCAGGGCGAAGCCCTGATGGGGCCGCAGAATGTCTTAAATTTGAAAATTTTAGGGGGTGGGTGGGGCGCCGGCTGCGACCCCCCCCCCTTAAATCCGCCTCTGGTCTCCAATGCTACATTTAGATCTATCGACGACGTATTATCTATTATCTATTGATAAAAATAATTTTCATTGATATGTCGATTTCATATCTCCCTGTAAACTCGAAATAAATGACACCACAGAGTCGTCCACTTCTATTTCATACTTAAATATTTTATTGGAAATTGATATTAACGGCAAACTAACAATTCAACTCTATAACAAACAAAAGAGATGTCATCTTCTCCATCGTCAACTTCCCATATTTATGTAGCAATATTCCATTATAACCTGCATATGGTGTTCATATCTCTCAACTGATTCGATGTGAAAGAGCTTGTTCTGGGTATGGATCAGTTTGTAAATCGAGGCAGGCTACTGACAAACAAGTTGATGGTACAGGAGTTTCAACAGTCTCGTTTAAAATTAGCATTGCGCAATTTTTATGGTCGTTGTTATAATCTACTTTGCCATTACAACCTATCATTGGATCAAATGCTGTCTGACTTGTTTCATACCGATTGTTAGGCTGTTATTGGAACATCGATAACTATGTTTACCTCATCAAGATATAGGGCTCACGGCGGGTGTGACCGAACGATAGGGGTTGCTTACTCCTTTTAGGCACCTAATTATACCTTTGGTATATCCAGGAGTCCGTGTGTGTTCAACTCTCTATTTTGTATTGCTTATAGGAGTTATGAGATTGATCACTGCTCGTTATATTCACCTTTCATAAGCAATAATCAGAAAAATGACCTGGATGTTAACGAATTGTTCACTCTCAAAATGGGTGTTTGAATTTTCCTTAATCTCAATTCTACTCGCTCGTGGCGCCATACATATAATGTACATTTGGAAAAAGGTATTTGCTCACTTATGATATAACATGATGTTAAAATGGAAATATTTACATTCGCTTTTTAATCCTTTAATATTAAGCATTAGAAAGTTTTAATAATAACAATAATGATTGGTTTTATATAGCGCTTTTTTCAGCGCATGCTGCTCAAAGTGCTTTACAATACATTATTATTACCCTGGCATACCTTATATCAATCTAGAACTTTATCAGCTTCCTGGGAAGCTTACAGTGCAAGCTGCCGTTACAGGCGCTAGAGCACTAACATTCTAACAATACATTTCACTCTATATACCCCTTATACACTTGGGTAGAGTGAGGAAATTCATGTAAAGTGCCTTTCCCAAGGACACAACGTCGGCCCTGCCGCGGCCAGGACCTTGCAGTCGAGAGTCTGACAGCCTTACCACTAGGCCAACGACGCTATGATATTTGCCTATAACTGTAAAGATTGAATCACTATGAACACTGTTGGGTATGTCGTCTGCATCTCGGTCAATAGGAACCGGTAATTTTGTCCGTAATAATAATAGTAAGGCTCGATGCCATACCACCGTCTGATAGATTATTATTACCACTTATCTAGGAGTGGTATGATAAAGACCCCTACCATCATTATTAGAGACAAAATTATTGGTGGCTGTGCTCGTTCGCAAATGTGCAGGATGAAAACAAAGCTTTGTTGCACATTGTCCTCCAAAACAACATAAATATATCTCATTACATGCCTAGAAAATCAAATATTGCCAAACAAACACAAGAAATTAACCCAAATGCGTTTTGTTTAAACAAATTTCCATTTAGTAATTGTACTTTCAAATCACCAAAGTGGCATCATAGCCGATTGGCACCTATAGTTATTATGAGTGTACCTACACTGTTTACAACTAGATTTTGAAAAGATATGAACTGTTTAACTTTGTGAACAATATGATGTTTATGAATCAATTCAATAATTGGATTATTAGTCTTTTTCCAGCATTACGCACTCTTCTCTTTTTACGATATAAAACCGTATGTGCTATTCCATGGCTGTTCCGTTAGTCGCTACCGACCCTAATAATTAGGAGGGAAATTTAAAATTTAGATAGGAAAATACACACATTAAAAGGTTTTGGAAATGTAGATGTAGGCAGTGAACTATTGTTTTTGAAAGATTTAGTCTCATAAAAAATAATCCATTCCTTACATACGATATCTAGTAGCCTATGTGTCATCTCATTGTTGTAAATGTACCATGTCACAATCGATATTGAGTTGAACCTCTCAAGGATAAAATTATGCTTCTTGAAAAAATGTTAACGTTCTCCAGCTACATGTACAAAATTCGTCTTGCTCCGGAGGTCAGGCCCACAATTTTACGTGTGTTCCGCTGACAAAAATCATTGAATCAAATTATTATTGACGATGTATACTCCAAAAGAGCTCAGTGGTGCATTCGATATTCATATCCTTAAATATGAATTTTATCAAGTTCGAAATAATGAAAATATGATAGCTTTCAAGGAGTGACTTACCTTCTTTGGAAATAGGAGTGAATTCATCTTCACAAGTCACTACACTCGGTGCACGTCGCTGAAGTATGTTGTCTTTCACAACCACTGGTTTATATTCAGGGTTTCTGATATCGGAATAGTTATATTGCATCATGGTGAATTTATAGTTGACGTTAAATTCAAAATGACACACATCATTTACGCAATTTTCAGATGGTCTCACCACCCTAGATAGAGATATTTTTGTAGACAGAAAATAGACAAGAACTGGCAGTAACCAAGTCATTATGCAATCTTTGGAACCGTTAAATGCAATCACCATGTTCGCTGTGGAACTAATAATCAATTTGCGGTCTGCGTGACGGACCCAATTTGTCATTTCATTCTGTCAATCAAATTTGGAGCATTGGGATTCAGTGTATACATGTAAATATCCTACCATCCAACGCCATATGCTAATCATTATGATTATTATTCGGTAAACGTATCAAACCTATCACATCTCAACAAAAATACTGCAACATAGACGTGTTAACAAACCCATTACCATACATCTCAACAAAAACTGCGAGATAGACGTATAACTGTTAACATTGTAAGTTTAATTAATTTAACTCCATACAATGCATCATAATATTTCCCCACGAAATCATTTTTCTATTTGCCATTTCATTTCCTATCACATATTGAATATTGGCATTATATAAATACAGACTAGAGTTTCAATATTAGCTGATAAAATACTGGAAAGAAGAGTTTGAATATTGTATGTGTAGGGGTCTTGAAAACTCTAGGTAGATTCCACATTTTATTTCATTCACAGTTTTATTTTATAACTTACCTTTCTTCCTCTTACTGCAATAAGTTCCTGTGATCTGAATTTGAAGATGTAATGATCTGAATTGTGAGGTTTAGATGAAATACCAAGGTAATAAATTAATACAGATATACATTTTACAAAACTTGCAGAGGTTCTTTTTTTTTTTTTTTTTTTTTTTTTTTTTTTTGAATTTTCATCATTTATTAAAAAGTATACATACTATTTGGGATAAAATATCCTCGGATACTCCCTCTTAATTCTCACCAATGGTGCCAGGGGCCCATTGGATTGAATGTATTTTGTTATAATATTATTTTATATAAGGCATATATATAATTTATATGAAAATACATTGATACAGATATACATTTAACAAAACTTGCAGAGGTTCTTAGTAATAAACAGGATCTTCCTATGACACCCACTTAATAATTTGTAAACCTTTCTAATCAAATGGGACATTTCGAGGACTTAGATATTTGCTAAAACATGAAAGTAATCAATTTGATATTCTAAAAGCATGCATCTATCACTTAGGTAATTTCACTTGAGTTGAAGACACTAAATAAATATGATGTATGAAGACACTGAATACGTATGATGTATAAAGATAATACGATCTCGTCCTTTTGCAACAGTGAAAGAAGATGACATTTAGCACAAAATATAAATATCGCATCGTCAACTCGCCATCTCCTTCGGGAATGTTTTTCGTGATAAACGTCCGTACTTAACCATAATTCTTCACTTTAAAGTTTAACAAAGGTTAATAAGCAATTAAAATTTAAGAATCCACTATTCGTATGTTCAATCAATTGTTTACATTCACTGAGCTGTTCTTGAAACATTGAATATACTGTTTATCATGCACTCTCAGTTATTCATATCACATAATTTTGATGTTGTGGACCTATAAAATGTCAGTTCTATTATTCTACGCTTAGATATTGCAAACCTTGATTGCTGCTTGGTTCAAACGGCAACAATTTTCAGCAACCTATGTTTTCAATATAAGGTGGACCTTTAAAATGTGTTAATATTTTATTATTCACTAAATGTGCAGAAATATTTTGGATTAAATTTGGTATGCAACATCTATAGGAAGGGGGAGCAAAGGTTATATGTTTATAAATGTATGCATATGAATGCAGGCATATAAATATTGTTTTCAATTTTCCCAAGTATTTGTTTTTCTAAAAAAAAATAAAAAAAAATAGAACGTCTATCTGAGTCGTTTAGTCATGTTTTATTAGATATTCATATCATGCATCAAATAAAGGCGAAATGTGGACTCTATCTCTTATTTTCAAACAAAACACTTTTTTATAGTTCCGAAATTAAATCACAAAAAATCGTATAAAGTAATTAAAAGCTTGTATTACTTTTAAATGGTAAAATCATGCTTAATTTAGCTAATCAAACGATCAATTGAATAAAATTGAAGTGTAATGAGCCGTCTTGAGGGGACGGCAGCTCTTCAACGAAATTATAATTATGGTGATCCCAGGGGTAGATCTTTCGGTACCAGGATATGGCCAAAATGGTCATAGTGATGACATGTGTTATCATTTTAACAATTTTAACTACCCGTCCAATTCTTTTCAAATTTAGTATGAAGCATCTTTGAGATAAGTTTAACATGTATGTTGAACTTTACGACTAATGCACCCAGGGGCCTTAAGGGCAAGATAAAAGCTGCCAAACATTAACCAATATTCAAAAATCTTCTACACAACTCTACATCTGCAAGAAAGAAAATATGTATAATCATATAAAGCAGGAACACCTACCAAACAAATGTAAAATTTCATGATCACAGGGGTAGGGGTTTTGGTTTCAGGACAGTGCCAACATTATATTAATGGTTATTGTCTTGATCATGTCAAATACTACTTTCAATTTGCGTATACGGTATAAGAACTAAAAACATATTTAGGAAAAGCAGATGTATCAATATTTGGAATTTTGCAGCCCCAGGAGTTTGACTATAGGGTGGGTTTAAAATACTCATATCGTGTTGATACTACATATAAGATATTTTAGTAAAGACTCCTTCATTAGTATAGACACTTTAGGAGGAAATTATGTTTTAAAAACACACCTTGTTTTATTGTAATGTTGTTCAATAATAGAATTCAGATTAGATGTACAGAACTGGGATTTTGTTTTAAAGTCCATAGTACTTGGGGCTAGTGATACTTTTGATTACTACTCTTGTGATCAATAAGGCCTGTTGGCGCTTTGTATATTTATGAATTAAAGCATGCATCTGAGTATTTTAAGATATCGTTAAGGGGAAAAAATGTGTCATCTTTATGTATTTATAAATAAGAGCATGCGCTTGGGTGTTTTAAGAGACCATTTATTTGTATGAATACACCTGCTATATAGTATTGTGTTATTGTAACACATTATCACCTCAATGTGGTGTTTATATCTCTCAACTGATTTGATACGCAAGAGCTAGTTCTGCATGTGATCAGTTTTTGAATAGAGGCAGGCTACTAACAAACAGGTTGATGTTACAGGGGTTCAACAATCCCGTTTAAAGTCAGCATTTCGCAAAGGCACCTGATCCCACCTTTGGTATATCCTGGGGTCCATGTTTGCCCAACTCTCTATTTTGTATTGCTTATAGGAGTTATGAAATTAATCACTGTTCCTTATCTTCAAATAAACCATGCATACATAAGAAAAATCTAATGGAACCGATTATTTAACTTTCAAAGCTATAAATTGTATAAAGGAAAATAATAAGCTAAATATTTTTAAAATGTTTCAATCCTTTTTCGTGATGTGTTCTGCCTACTCTAAAAAATGTAGATGCAGTTCCAATGACACCTTTTATGATTCAAACTGTTATTCTTCGGCCCCTGTCGAACACCCGCCGCCAATGTGAAACTTTTGAAATCTTATTGTGTAGTTGGCATTCATTTTCATGTCCTGGAATACTCGATGACTAGTCCTGAAAATTTCGAAACCTTATTGCGCATCTATAGGATTTTTCCTTTTCAGCTCTTCGACATTATGTGAATTCTCCTGAAAATATAAATGGAATTTAGGTGACGAGCTGTAGAATAGAAAACAAAACTTTATTTTTGGCTCCTTGAGCCAATATGAAAATTCCAAACCCTTGTTGTGTATCTATGGGACATTAATTTTTCAGCTCTTGTAGGACATGTATCATGTGGATAGCGTCTTAAAAGTTACCAGAGTTTTAGCGATAACATGTGGGACGGATGGACAGACCGGAACAACAGGAATACACCCGAGCTTTCTAAAACACCAATGCTGTCTTTAAAACAAAAAGTAATCAAAACATTTTGTTCTTATTTACCATTTTCACAAATATATTTTCAAAGGTCTTAGAAATTACCTCATTGTTATTCTGTATGAAAAAACTGTTTTCTAACTCTTTATAGAAATATACTGATGGATTTCATCTTGGTGTAAAGATGAAATGGTGCTAAGCTAGATTTGTTAGCACAATGATATTCCGAATTGAAAATATTTCCCAATCTACTGCATGGTATCTTCTATACGGTAATTATGACTTGGGTGGGACATAAAATCACACCCTTTTCATGAACGAGCTTTAGCTTTATCTTTAGATTTTGATTTTTACCATTCAATAATTGCAGCCTTTACCTATGAAAACCAGTAAATCAAAATTCCCAACTTCTACACCTCCAGTCGTTTTTATGTTATCGTTATGAATTATAAATGATTGTAAGAAATTTCGAGTTCGTCATGCTGGAGTTAATTATCAAAGAGTGTATTTATTCCTTCAACAATTTAGGTAATTGTAAGTATTAAAATTGAAGATCACGAACAGTGATTAAAGGGAAAGGCAACCCTAACCACATTGTTGCCTTTATGAATAAAGTATTACTTACTGATATCGTAAATGACAGTATTTAACAACAAAAATTCTTGCTTAACGATTAAATCAATATTAATATATCTTATATTTCAAATTACCCGCCGCTAAGAGAGCGGCCATTGAAGTTTAATTTGTTACGTCACACCATCGTTTCCGGTTTATTTCATCAGCAGCACTGTAAACAAGACAAGTCACGAACAGTTAAGTTTGGAGAGTCCGTTCTTTCGCAAGAGGAATTTAAGAAAACAAAACGTTCAGTCCAGTCGCAGACCAGGCAGATGGTACTCGTCTCTTCTTGTATGTACATGTCTCAAACCTCAACTTCTCATTACGCAAATGATGGATCCACAGTTTACATAGTATTTTCTTTTCAAATAATTTGGCATCTATGTGATACGCATGTTCACATAAGATGCTGTTATCGAAGGCTGCAAACCATTTGAGTTGTCTTTCATTGCTTTCCAATTACTTCCCTTGGGCATATATAAATTAAGTGTCCCGGATTAAATCAACCTTTTCCATTTATTACTACTACACACAGGTTGGTGTTCTCCTATTTCACAAGAATTTGTATTTAATATCTGAATTTTCAAAACCAAAACCCATCCACCCTGAATTGTTCTGTTGTCTTTGCTTTTTCTTCTGAAACCAGGATACTGCTTGTGCTTGTTTTATTTTTCAGGTTACACTTTCCCAAATAAATGTCGATGCGGCTGATACCGAAACAATGACTGGTGTGATGGATGGGTACATTGCCCAACGAGCGGCTTATTATGTACATGTTACAAATATGACATTTTATTTGAAAATTTTCCTTGATTTCTGCTCCTCCCAGGCTTAAGGCCATGTTTGTTTGATGTATTTGAATCTCGACCTTGGCCTCTGCATCTCCCAGGATCAAGGTCATATGTTGAATTTGTTTTTGAATTTGACATTGACCTCTGTATATCCCAGGGTCAAGGTCATCCCTAATTGATATTGATTTTGATATGATGCTTTTGGGGCTTGCCATTTGTGTGAGGCAGCCCACAATTTGAGCTTGATTTGTTTGCTTTTGATACTTTAATCAACCGTGCCCTTTATCGCCAAATAAAATATATAAACACGTACTGCTTGTGTCTATCTGCACTCTCTGAGATAACTTTGTTGGGTCATTTTTTCGGGGGGAAAACTTTTTTCACATCTCCCCTTCGCATTCGTGTAATTAACTGCTTGACAAGAAGGCATTCACATATTTACAATGTATTTTTAAACTCTACCACATGCACATCGTTGATGATCTTAAAATCTCATCAAAACCGGAGTAGACGGTGCGACGTTAAAATTATTGATTTTGTGGTCTTGAATACAAAAGAGTTCCGCTTCATGGCAGCCTCTATAGATGGCGGGGATTTCAATTGTTAATGTTTTAAAATTAGTACTGAGGCTTATCTAGACCGTGTATCAACAGAATAGTATGACAAATCTTTATCATATAATTATTCTAATCATGTATCATGTAAAACAAAATTGGGTTGCCTTTCCCTTTAACTCCTATAAGCAATACAAAATAGATAGGTGGGCAAACGCGGACCCCTGGAAACAGCAGAGGTGAGATCAGGTGCACAGGAGGAGCAAACATCCCCTGTCGAGCGGTCAAACCCGCTGTGAGTCCCACATCCCGATCAGGCAAACGGAACTATCCACAGTAAAAACCAGTGTACCAAGAACGGTCCAACAATCGGTACGAAACACGTCAGACAGCATCCGACCCAATGATAGGTTGCACTGACAAACTAGATCGCCACAACGACCATAGAACCCATGTAACATATATTTATTTTCTCATAAAGAATGAAAACACAACATTCTATAAGAGTTTTAAAATTTATTGTTTGGTAGATATTAGCCACAACAGTCAGAAACATATAAACAACAAATTAAACTGTGAAGTCGTCGAAAAACCGGGGTTATCCACTGAAATAAAAATTTATGTGTTGTCTAATGGTCAGTTGCATACTAGGTTAATCGCAGTTATGCTAATGACACAATCAACACATGTTAATTTAGATTTGAACCTGTATAAAATGAAAATTCATAAATCAACATCAGTATATCAACATTCAATATCACGATTCTACATCCTTGATTGATTGATTATATATTTTTCAACGTCACTCTCTAGAATACTTCACTCATATGGAGACCACTGCCGATGAAGGGCCGCAAAATTTAGGTCTATGCCCGGCATTTAGGGTCATCGAGCAAGGGGGGGGGGGGTATCGTGCCACACCTGCTGTGACGTGAGACCTCGGTTTATGCGATCTCATCCGAAGCACCGCCCCATTTAGTGGCCTCATACTCAAACAAGGGTTACTGAGGACCTATTGTAACCAGGATCCACATAGGATAAATTCAACATCCAACTTTGGTTTTGATTCCAACATGAATACTACTATGACGACTTGTGCATGTATGGAACATCCAGGAGTGCTGACAGTCAATGGTATCTTTAAAAACCCATAACAGCAGAAGAAATGAACTCAGAGGTCAAGGTAGCTATCTGTGAAGCGTGATTGTATTTACAATATCCTCCTTGAATCGAAATATATAGCCAAAGACAAAGTATTTGAAATGTGGGTAAAAGTCTAAGGTTACTGGGTCAAATGTTTGGCACGAAATGAAAGGACTTGTTGGAAGAAACCTAAATGTGAAATACCAAAGCCCTACCCGCTTACTTCAAAAGATATATTCAAATTTAAAGTTCCATTGATATGTGACGAGGACGTAATGACAAGAGCTCTCCAGATAATCGTCCCGACGAAGTAAAGTGATGGGGAAGGTTGGATGAATGTCTTATAGTATCTGCTCTAAAATGTGAATATATTTCAGAATAATTACAGGATGGAAAAGGGAAGCAGAGCTGTGATAATTTAGAGTGAAGTGGGTAAAGTCTATGAATCCCCGGAACAGATATTTCTATTATACAACATCTTCAAGCATAAATCTACAACATTAGCTGAACTTAAATGCTACAACATTTACAATTATTAAATACAACTACAATGTCATTTACCTTGAAGAAGAAAAATCTTGGATAACAGTACAGACAAGATGAAATATTTGCAATTATCTCACATTTATATTTTAATGTATACAAGACATGGTCCATAATTAGGTATTCGGAAACAAAAAACAATGTTGATAATCAAATTACATATTCATTAAAAACCGAAATTCCGACATTTATGATGATAGATTAACAATATAAACATGTGGCATCTGTAAGGAGTTCAAAAGTAAGGAGTGTTGTTATGCTCCAAAATTACAAATTGTAGCTAAGGATAGAAAGTAAGGTGTTGCGCCGTGAACCGCTTTACTTATAATATCAGACACATGTCGAAGGAACAGTTGCTGACTATTCTAAATGAAGTTTCAATACCAAACACATGAGGAAATGTGACCAGCAAACATGGGTACAATGATAATGTAGAATATTTGGAAAAGTCCACATAGGAATAATGTGAACGTGATGGGACTTTTTTCCCAATATACAATGACGTAGGTGTTGACATGGACATCATTCATACAAACATGAAATGCACATGACTCAATCAATTTACCTTTAATCATATTTGCACTAAATTTCATTTTTTTTCTTTTGAAAATTTTCAGTTACATGTACTTTGATTTAGCAATATTAGAATGAAGATAACAAACATTGCTCAATTTCGAAACTCTTATAAGGAATACAAAATAGAGAGTTGGGCAAAGACAAACCCCTGGGCATACCAGAGGTGGGAGTGAATTGTAATTATGCATAAAGTTTGCAACTATGTTTTAGAAGAGCTTGTATTCAGTTGCACATTAGATCATCGAACATGTACTCTTGTTCACCTTCAAAAAAAATTATTCTAAATCATGTTTCATTATTGAACGCATTCATTATTCCTGTCAATGGAGCAAATATATTTGAGTTATCGTTACTATACTGGATTTCTATACTTCACACACACCCATTCAGAAATACTGTATCGGATCATAAGACTTACTATTTGTTAAAACAAAATGACAGCGAATTAAACAAAACTAGGTTCATCAAGCCTTTTTGCTTCGCATTTGAGTTAAGGCCAATTAATGCAAATGAAAATAGAAAAGCAGATTATCCATAAAACAATATCGACGTAGATATTCTGTGTTCATCAAGGTATTTATTGTAGATAACATGCTCTGTGTAGGTTTGACTATAGTGTCATAATATGACATTATGTATTTCTTACCGTATATTTCTATCATAATAGTCGAGAAAATACAGACTGGTACCAATACTCATTTGAAAAAATAAGTATCGAATAACGTCACGCACAGGATTTTACTGCAAGAACAACGATATATATTTGATACCAACTTGCAATATGGAGACATTGCCGAAAAATTACGACTGCATGCCTATGTGTTCAATAGCAGTGTAAATTCGATATTTGCAGTCCGTGTGATGTAGTGCAGTGAAGTCATTCGGCATCTGAATTCATTCTGTTTCGCCTCATAAGAATTGAGGATGAATTGTATTACTTCAAAATCAACTTTTCGATTATGCATTGTTTTTTTTAAATTTCATTTACATAAAAAGGAATATAAATGACTTTACCGTACCGTACAAGCGTTATCATAAGTATAACCTTACCTAATTATTTTGTAAACATCCCTTAGTCTCTATTACTGCTTGTAATCTGAGGGTAGTGGTGTTGTACAGACCTTGGGGAAATTATCTCTCCACCTCTGCCGAATGGCAATTTCCAGGTTGTAGTTCCATTTGTGGTTCTTAAATTCTGAACTCTTTCACACAATTCCTGTTTAAGTTTCGTAAATATTCGATTGTCGGAATATTATCTTGTTCTATGAACTCTTTGACAAACTTCATATTATGCATATGGGAGTGCATAGTCTTGCAAAATGTAGTAACTGAACGGAAAATGTACTACAATAAGAGGTCAAACAAGTATTGTTAATTATTTCCATATTTTCCTCGGTTTTTAATTGCCATTTACAACATAAAGTGTACCTATACCATTGTAAGTAATTCATTTTCTGATCATTGGATCCAAACATTATCCGGTCGGTGTGCGTCACCGACCGGATAATGTCTGGATATATTGATCAGAAAATGAATTCAAGGTCCCATTTTTTGCCCGCTCTACTCTACATATAAACCCGTCGTCCTTCATCAATCATGACCTTGTACTAATCTGTAAAAACTACTTTCTTCCAGTAGTTTTCCATCGATTTCATACCCCATTTTAACGCTTCTTTGCCTTCATTTCGCTCACTCTCATTTTCTTCTTAACAAATCTCCACTGAAACGTCGAGTTAAAATTCACTTTACAGTACTTTTTGAAACAGGCGCTGGACTAACTTCATTTCAGGCATTTGTTATATTCGTTAAACTTTGTCCTTGGTTCATTTTCACCAACCTGAAAAATGGTTATCATCTTTTATGCAGCATGTTAGGTTGGCCACTTCTTGGTCTGTTTTAAGTATCTTCTTGATACTTAAAAACGATATGGGTGGGTGATGGTCTTTCTATATCTTATATTTAATGTAATGTGGAAAATATGCTTTTTCTAAGGATACATTTTATTGTCTTTCTTCTAAACTTACGAGGGCTATTATTATTATTAATGTTATCATTATTGAGGTACTCTGTCTGTTTTCCTTTCTAAACTATGTTCCTGAGTTAGAATTGGTAGGTAGGCACGTTAAACAAATGATATACAGACAATAAATAAAATCAAAGTTTTTGTTTTAGAATGACACGCGTCAGACAGTGCTGAGTCCCTATATGTCCGCTTACACAATATGTCAGCCTGTACTAAATGTCCGCCCAATTCTGCGATTTCACAAAATCAAAACAAGCCACATTAAATACTGTTGGATCACTAGATGACAACTTTAAAAGTGTCTGTTAATTGCTCCGGGTCAATTGATCAATACAAGTTTGCACCATGACTTATGAATGGATACAATTAACTGCATGTAAAAATTTGATAAATATGTTTTATATGTCCTCGAATGATTTTCTAGAATTGGTCACTTTCTTCTAAGGGGTTAAAGGAAACGTCTCAATAGTTTCAGAATATCCCTCGTAATTCTTTACTTTTTCGCCCCATGATTGTTTCACAATCCAAAGTAGGTAAACTGGCGACATATGTCAACGAGAAACCAGGTGATAAATGTACATTGAATTTTTACATATTGAACGACAGCAAATTCATATATAGAAAAAGAGAATTAACTCTTCTCTCATTACTGAAAATGACGTCTAAATCAAACGCGTTACGGAATTCAGATTTGAACGACGAAATATTGTACGAAAACTTTGATCGGAGCTCGTACATTGCAGGATCCAGTACATGTTTAACTTCAAAGCCCATGTCTTTACTCCTCACGAAAAATAATAACTATTATGGTAGAGAAACTTTAGACGCAGTGTGCCACAACATCTGCCAGAAGTGCTGTAAATCAAATAAAGAATTTTACATCCAGTTGATGTATCTGGCTGCTCACACATTAAGGTTCTTCACTTCTGACAGGTGCAGGTTCTCCATTTGCTGGCTGAGATAATCAAAATTTTCTAAATGAAGGCCGGTTAAAGGATTTCAACAGTCTTGAATAAAGTCCACATTTCGCAAATTTTATTGTCATTATCACTGTTACAGAAAAGTGGAAATTCCTGTTGTGGGACCACAGTACGGAATCAAAAGTTTTACGTGCTAATGCATATGAACAACGTTTAAAATCTTTTCAAGAAATACTGGCTTAAAAGAGTTGAAATTTACATGAAATATTTTACGATTGTGATATTGAATATTCAAAGAGGTAATTTAATTATTCATTTTTTTAAATATTCAAACCATGAAAAGTCAGCAATTTATTTCTGCTGACGACATCTCTTAAGGTTGATCGATCCTCATGTGATGTCATAGGTTTTTGCAAAATCTTTATTTAATTAAATTTTGCGCATGATTGAAATATATCTTTCAGAGGAATTTTATTCACTGATTAAAATAAAAAAATTGGTAAACTTTTGATACTGAAAAAGTTTTTATTTTCCATAGATAATCAATTATTTATAATTTTAAAAATGTTGTCAAGGGCAATAACTCCTATGCTGGAATTTCCTCTACTGCATGTCTATGACAATGATTTCCCTAATATCCACACTTTTTATATATCTATCAATTATCAGAATTCTTTAACGATTGACATTTAAAATTTGTCATTTCAACAAGTTTTTATTAATTTTCACCATTCTGTTTAACGAAAATGTGTTGTTTTTTTTTAATGTTGATGTATACTTCTGTTTTTGTATGTCTGACATCTTTAAAAGAGTGTCAACATACACATTTTCTTTGGTTATTGATTAGATTAAACTATATTGAGTGGAAATTAATATAGTTTTTCCACTTTTAACCATTAATATTGATAAGTCACATGACGATCAACCCACCTTAAAATTCATTTCGGGAAGGGGTCTTTGTATTTGGCTAGATTTATAACAAAAAATATTAGGGAGATCCAAATATTATTCTTATTTAGGTTGTCTGAGTTCTAATATTGATGCTCGGGGATCGCCCTATTCTAGGAATTGTAAATAAGTTAACAACTTCAACAATGCATTCGTGATTTATATAAAATAAAAGACACCACAAAGGCGTCCACTTCCGCTTCATATTTAGATAGCTTATTGAAAGTAGATATTAACGACAAACTAACAACTCACCTTTATGACAAACGGAATGATTTCAGCTTCCCCATCGTCAAACTTCCAATATTTATGTCGCAATATTCCATTATCACCTGCATGTGGTGTTTATATCTCTCAACTGATTCGATACCCAAGAGCTTGTTCTGTGTGTGGTCAGTTTTTAAATCGAAGCAGACTACTGACAAACATGTTGATTGTACAGGGAGGTTCAACAGTCTCTATTAAAGTCAGCATTTTACAATTTTTTAGGGGCCTCCGTGGCCGAGTGGTTATAGCATTGCGCTTATATCACACGGCCTCTCAACTCTGTCGGCGCGGGTTCGAATCCCGCTCGCGCCGGTAAGTGAGAAAATTTCCCAGTTTACTTTCGGAAGGTCGGTGGTCTCTTCCCAAGTACATTGTATCTGGGTTCTCTCTTCCACCAATAAAACCTGGGCGCCACCATATAACTGAAAAATTGTTGAGTGTGGCGGAAAACATCAAAACGATCAAAAATCACAATTTCTATGGTCGTTATAACGATCTAGTTTGCCAATACAACCTATCATTGGATCAAATGCTGTCTGACATGTTTCATACCGATTGTTAGACCGTTCCTGGCACACTGATTTTGACTACAGATACCTCACGGTGGTTGTGTCCAGTCGATAGAGGATGCTTACTCCTCCTAGGCACCTGATCCCACCTCTGATGTATCCAGGGGTCCTTGTTTGTTCAACAATCTATTTTGAACTGCTTAGAGGAGTTATGAGATTGATCATTGTTCGTTATCATCACCTTTCATATGACACTTTTCAACCAACGGTGTGTATTGTTGTTAATCATTATCTGGGATAATAACAAAGTAGGGGGGGGGGCTGAGTAAGCCGATTTTCTCAAACAGTATTTGATATCTAAATTGAGAGCATGAAATACATCAGTATTTTCTCCTTAATCTATAATTTCTCACCACAAATTTTACAGCAAGGAATTAACAAAAAACCTTCCTGCCAGAATGTTCTCTGTGTATTATCTTTTCTGGTTGTAACATGCAGTTTCGTTACTTCCAAATTTCGAACTTGGGATCCATAAAATTTTAGTGATGGGATCTTCCAAGCTTTCTAGGGTGGGACGGATTACTAAGCCATGGCTAAAGAAAGTTGAACATTTCTTTCGTCAACAATTTATTGCAGAATTCAGTGCGAAATACAAGCTGTGACATCATGCTAATTTTCATTAATACACTTGGGTTTTACACATCCATGGATTGAGACGGCACCGATCATCATTCTGTAATTCACTGTGGAGTGTCAGTCCTGATTTGAAATTCGGTATTATACCTGTGTCAATAAAAATATTCGTGAAACATAAATGTCATCTTGGCATATGCACTGTACATGTAACATACATTGTTTTATTTAGCACGAATTATGCTTTCCGTAACCCAGGGCCCGTTAATGTGACATTAAAGCCTCGTGAAATAATGGAAATAAATAATGTGACATTAAGTTCCGTAGTATCATCGATTTAAGATGCATAGATTGGCATATTAACGACAATTAAAATCCTTGATATTAAAGATGGCTTAGGAGTTACTTTAAGTCTTCGTTAAATATGGTGGCTAACATAATGTTTGGACAGTAGGACGGGCTAGAAAACGATCGTGTCTTCTGAGAGCGATTTTCACTCAAAAAGTGGAATTGATTAGGAAATTCGGAGAGGATACCGTCTGCGCGGACATGGATGAACCCATTATTGGGGATAAAACTAATACGTTACACGTACTGTCTACAGAACCTCAAATAAATACAATGGATAATAGTTCAAACAAAAGTTCTGAAAACACTACAAACGTACGTCTGTGCAATAGTTGCTGTCGAGAAGGCCAATGAACTTGTTATTGTCCGATTGATTCATTGAATTGATTCATTGAATATTTTAACGTCCCACTCGAGAATATTTCACTCATACGGAGATGTCACCAATGCCGGTGAAGGGCTGCAAAATTTAGGCCAATGCTCGGTGCTTAGGGCCATGGAGCAGGGATGGATCTTTATCATGCCACACCTGCTGTGACACGGGTCCTCAGTTTTTGCGGTCTTAACCGAAGGACTGCCTGATTTAGTCGCCTCTTACGACAAGCAAGGGGGTACTGAGGACCTATTCTAACTCGGATCTCCACGTTATTGTCCAAATAGTCAGTATTTAGGTGTTTTGTTATACCAATGTAGATTTTACTTGTGTCAGACATACCAAATTGATGTAAACTAACATTTGACATTAGATGGAATCGAGGTGATCCGAGTGGTAAACTACTTAGAGTTATCAGACTTTAAGGTAGTACTCTATATCGTCGTAATGGCTGACTTCCTTTAAAAACATGGATGATAAAATCGATATCAGCAATATTTGACTTTTCCTTTTCGATTTAAATACCTAGCCGAGTAGCTCAGTAGGTTAGAATACCGGTTGCTGAAATGTAGGTCGTAGGTTCGAGTCCAGCAGGGGTTTTAAATTTTTTTCAGATTACCTTCTACTAAAACTGTATTTTTTGACAAAATAAAGTAAATTTGAAAATTTTCAACTTCAAATATTGTTGTACATATCCTCCACTTTTCATCTACATCAAATTTCTCTAGTGTAGCATACCTCCTTAACGTCACAGAAAAGAAAACGCGGGAAAATATAGCATCCGGTAAATAGTTTTGAGACTATTTCCCTAGACAGATAGATCAGAAACTATTTAATGACTAGCATTAAAGGACACATCTCGTGTTTTCAAAGTATACAACATTACATGCATTTCATCTTCTTTATGCTTATAGTTATTAATTCTAATAGTTCGTTCGCCGAAATTTTGGGATAATTAACCACAATACAGACTTAAATCTAAGCCCCGATTTCAAAAAGTCTAGTTAATTAGGTAGGTAGTCACGTGGTACAGTGACGTCACATGTGCCCTTCGGATTGTGAAAGTACTGCGAGATATTATTAAAAACTCAACTTTTAGGGGCCTAATTTATTTACCATGGGCAACATTTAAATCGATGTTGACAAATTGTCCGAATTTTATATGTGTTCGCCACCAGTGCACACATATAACGATGTAAATACCCAAATACAGCAAGTAAAGCGTGTATGAAATCGACAATATTGCGAGTAAATAATTTTTATATGGGTCGCTGTCTACAAACTGTTTGGTGATGTTATTCCTTTATACATCTGTAATTGGCGCTGTTTTCCTAAAATAAACAGTGCAATCATTATTTATTTTTGGATTAGACAAATTCTGATACGTTAAATTGTTGACAACTAGGCCCTATGCCAAGCTATTGTCACGAGTGCACTTCGGAAAGAAAGAAAAAAGACAACACACTCACAAATCAATAAAAATATTCAAATCTAAAGTGGAAATCACATTATTTTATTTTGATAAAGCAATCTTATTACTATTTTTGAATTGTGATCAGCACGTCTTTAGGAAGTACGAAGTGGGAGCACGGCGTTATAGCCTACTGACGCACTCAAGATGCTACGAGTTCAATAAGGAAATAATTTTATAATTCAATTTAAAGTTAGGAAATACAATATTCTATTATTTGTATAATTAAAAGTTCAATTATTTTGTATCTTTAATGTTTTGGGGAAATCTACCAGTTGGTAGAAGTTACCGTCGATATATGTTGTTACAAGGTGAAGGTCAGTTGATCCGTGTGTGTATTGAATTTGAAGAGCAAAACAGAATGTATGCTATATACCTACCAGTGCTTATAGCTTCGATATATCCATTTTCTCGAAGTTTATCAGAGTCTCTGTCCAAGCGGTTTTTGAAAAGGTGACTGGGTGGTTTTTTTAAGGTGAAGTTCTTGCTCTAACAAAAAAATTATCCACGTCTTTTTTCTCGTACCTTCCTTTGAAAAATACTCAGTCTTAAACCTTTCTACCGACAACTAGTACACCCGAGCACGGCACAAAACATCTTAATGCATTATTATTTACAAGCCGTTAACGTGATAATTGGATTTTTGTCGATTAAATCTAATCTGTTCATGAAATGCCTAATAGATGTTTTCAAACCCGAGGGCGCATATGACGTCACACATAATGGCGAGTGAACTAGCGAAAGAAAATATGCATATCGCAAGATTTGAATTTCATCGCTTTCAAACTCGAAAACTACGCAAAATATTTCATTTAAAACACATTTAAAGTAGTTTTAGGCATAAAAAAAAGTTAAGTTTGCTGAAAAAATGAAATAGTTTAGAAACGTGCGTTGTGTCCTTTAACCAGAAGAAATAGCAAATTTATTTACCCAATATTTACATAGTAAAAACATTCAGTTAAGCGTCTTTGTGTCAATTCAAATTTTGAAAGGGTTTTGCAGGGACTATATTTTGTGGTGGAAGGATTGATTAATCCAAAAGTTCTAAATTTGCATGAATTTACAGTTTCTGCTTCATCAAATATATCTTCTATTTTTATACTCCTATACGCGTAATTCAGTTTAATGATTTATGATACAAGTAGTTCAGACTTGGCAATAGTTCCAATGTTGTAATTTATTAGTCGGGTTGAAATAGTTATAAACAGAATACAGAATTTAAAAGGTTTAAATATAATTTACTAGAAATTTTATATAAAAATTCAATTTTTTCGCAAATATTTTAAACAGTTGGCCTCTAACCCACCCCTTTTTAGTTCCATTTCAAATTTTAAGACAAGACTTTGAAAATTATGTGAAATTTTAGAAATTGACATTACTCATCATATGTCCTTTTAAACTCTTAAATTTGATATCATGATTGTTTGGTGGTTTTTTTTTTTTTGTTTGTTTTTTTTTTTTGCATATCAAGTGAAAAAGGTCATTATCTATTTCCATTACTAGTAGTAAACTTATTTTTTATCTGCAGTGTTAGAAGACATGTTTATGTATATACATTGTATTTTATGTAATCGTTTATTTGTGTTGCTTATGTTGTGTTGACACCAACACACAAATCAAGTTTGATTGAACAAATTCTAAGTGCACAAAGGTCATGTTTAGAACACTGTAGCATAATAACAAGCATTGCGACCCCAGTTTTTCTTTTTAATTTCCTAATTCTCCTTCAATCTAGAAATCAAAACTAAACTTCCTAAAAAAAAATGTCATCACACAAAATCTCAGTTGCGAACCTCTTTAAGACAAAAATATTATGTTAAACTTTCTTTAGAATTCACCGCCGCGGTGGCCTAGAGGTTAGAGCGATCGTCCCGCATGCGGAAGGCCGGAGTTCAAATCCCGGCCGCGACAGACCTTAATCCTTCAAATGTAATGACAGTTCCATCGCCAAACGCTTGGCATCAGGTGTGAATGTCACGGGTCCTCAGAGATGACCTTATAAACGGATGTCCCGTGTCGAAATAGGTGTGGCACGCTAAAAAACCCTTACTGCTCAATGGCAGTAAGCGCCGAGCATAGGCCTATATTTGAAGCCCTTCATCGATCTTGGTGACGTCTCCATATGAGTGAAAAATTATCGAGTGGGACGTTAAGCAAGATAGAATCAAACAATCAATCAATATTTTGAATTCAGATTTTAATTCCCTTCAGCTTTTATGCTAGTCAGGCGCGTAGAATGATTATTATTTCTGATTTTAATAATAGCGTTGAATGAGACGTATGTAAGCTCGAACGTCATGAACTGATCTGGAAATGTTTTAAAGCGGTTTAAGCATATAAATTTTCCAACCCCTTGCAATTTAGGATTTTGAAGACCATGTTAAATTAAGGGGCTTTGTAGTGAATAAAGTATTTTGATAATTCAGATTCTCTTCCAACCCCTCGAAAAACGAAGTTACATGCCTGCTAGTGGAAGGTTATTTTTCTAAGATCTTTGTAATATATGATACAAGCCAATACAAATCGAGCGTTCTCCGAGTACTAGCGTTCCACAGGTGTTGGAAGCCCAGTGTACCTGAGTTTTGATAGCATGTACCTGTCCGCAACTCCTATTTCTCGTAACTCCAAATTTGCAAAATGACCCCTGAACAATGCAATTTTAATATCATTGTACTTCCCCCCTATGTATACATGTATTGTAAATTACACAATCAGAAATCAAACAATTATTTGCACATTAATTTCTAAAATTTGTAACTTCTTGAAATAATATATATTATCAATTGATGATACCTCTATACATGTATGTATAAAAATTATTTATTGAGTCAATGACCGAGAGTAAGAGAGAGAAAGAGGGGTGAGTGTAGACTGTGTGCCAGCTGCCATTAGGAATACAGCCATTATACAATCAACATGACCACAGAAACTCTGCAGACGGCCCTGATACATGCCCTGTATATATCAAAAGTATACACAACACCCTGATATATTGGCCATGTAAATTCCAGGTAAGTAACAATGACCATAGATGAGCTCCGCCCACATCCATTAATCCGCGAAGAAATCGTAGGGGGTGTTTAATGTAGAACGGTATTTAATGAACCCGTTATTCAATGTTACATTAATCAAGGATCTATCAACTCATCAGGGTTAATGGCACATTAAATTTGATAACCCGTTGATACAACTGTTCAAATGGATTTCCTCTATAATGAATGCATGCCGAGTTTGAATCAACCACATGAAATTCAACAGATTTTAATGCAAACAAGAGTACCGCAAACGGTACATGATGCGCCCGTGAAATGCTTACATAGGGTGTTTTCCTTGTGCTATAATTTGTATAACTTTGCTTCAGGTAGTACAAACGTTCATATGAACAAAGGGTCTTAGCTTAAAAATCGAGATTTCCTCCAAATGGACCAAGTTCAACAACCTGTAATTTTTTTTCAAGAATGGAAGAAAATCAAAATCCTTCCCCAGATACATATCTTCAATACTCATACAAACACTCCATAAAATAAGATGGTCCTCACTTGAAAACTGTGGGAGGAGTGGAGCGGACAAATTATGTACCCTCCATAGAATATTAATTTCCAAATAAACTAAGTTCAACAACCTGTAATTTTCTCAAAAATTGTAGAAAATTCAAAAATCCATCCCACATGCACATCTTCAATACCAATACAAACACTCCACAAAATAAGAAGGCTCTCACTTGAAAACTGTGGGAGGAGTAGAGCGGACAAATTATGTACCCTCCATATAATAATTATTTCCAAATAAAGGGACAAAACTCCTGGAACAAAGGTCGAAATAGATCAAAATTGCAGTATGATCTACAGTGACCCACAAAAAAGCCACACAGCAAGTTTCAGCATGCTATGTGAAAGGGAAATGAAATTATAAAGAGAAACTCCGAACGGACGGACGGACGGACGTACAGACATCGCTGTACCATAATACGTGACGTATAAATGTCTAAAGACGGGCGTATAAAAATGTGTGGATGAAGCATTCTAGCATTTGTGTATCAATCGAATGCAGATTTCTTGTTTTATTTACCTTTTGACGCAAGCCGGGTCCTTTGGCTTCTAATTCTTCTTTGCCATTGAACAGCGTTAAACTGAAAGTCGCTACAAGTGGGAAAGTTAGAAGGTACTGGAGCCATATCCTCTACCTCACCCTCCTGTATGACCAAAGACATTCCTTTCAAATGATGGTGAGCAAAATGACAATGAAGAAACCAGAATCCTGAAAATTTAACTGATCATGATTATTCTCATCATGTAAAATTGCAATACCTGGTAAAGGTCTAAATCAAGAATACAAACGCTATGAATAAAACGTTAAGACAATAGGTAGTAATTGATCTCAGAAATCCTACAACGAATGCAAAATTGAAAATAAGGCTAACACAGACCCCTAGAAACACCAAAGAAGGGATCAGCTGCACAGGAGGATCAAGTTTCTCCAGTCGATCGGCCACACCCGCTGTGTTTCCGATACCATGATCACGTAAATGGAGCAATCCGCCGTCATAATGAGTATAAAATGAGCGATTTAAGAATTGGCATGAAACACGTCAGACATCATTCGACATAATGACAGGTTGTATCTACAAATTATATCATGATAACGATCATTGAATTTAGGAAATATATGAACTTTGAACAAGACTCTTGAAACCATTGTATCACGAATTCATTTGTCAATAGCCCGTCTCAGTTTAAAAATTGAAAAACACACAGAACATGCAATAGTTTATCGGGTGACATAAACTCTACATGAAGTTGATCAAAACGTATATATGGAAAGTTGATGATAGAGAATCTGAATTCGTTCTGTTTGCCATAACGTACACATTTGTTCAACAAAATACCCAACTATTAGAGATACATGTATATCGGAATTTGAAATGTCTTTAAAGAATTTATATTGAGTTCACTAGGATATTTTATCGAATCAACATATGACTGAAAGTGAGTACGGGTAGCACGTAAAACATCATGGGTGTATCGAAATGTAGAATTGAAGCGTTTGAAATAAATTCTTTTTCGGAAGACTACAAAAACAGATCGGTTAATAGATAGCACAATTCGTGTCCAAAGTAATTATAACAGTCTATTAGAGGACGAGATTATCGAAGAATACGTAGAGATTATCAATGAGGAACTTTTCATCTTCAACGTTCCTGTGCACAGAATCAGAGTGATGTTTAATAACGTAAGTATCAGGATAATTTATCACAAGATATGAATATTTCAATATTCAATTTTTATTGAAGAAGCAACTGCCTGTGTTGTACAGTTTTGTTTTCCATTTTGGATTTTTTTTTCTGATTTTGAATTTGATAAAAGTTCTTCGAGACACACGATCCATTTTATTTCTTCGAATACATATTTCAAATCCAAAGTGGTAAATCGCAAATACCACTCCTTTCTTCTAAAATAGCAATAGTTAAAATAACAACAGTGCCGTGTAATAGCATACCATCTTAGCAGAATACGTTATGAGAGGCTATGAAATCCACAAAACAACGAGAGGTCATCATTGACATAAGCACATCACTCAGTACACATATCTACTTCCTAGTTTATTTTAATTAAGTTTCATTTATACAGAAACCATGTTACTGTTGATCTGTAATTTGTGTCTAATGAATATGAAAGTAAACTGATGATGGCATAACAATAAATCAAGGATAGTAAATTTCAACCCCCCCCCCACCCAAACTTTTCTCAAATCAATACCATTAAAACGTATGAATTCTTAAAACTTTACACGACTATTCCTCACGATAAATTGAAGAGTAGACGTTTTGACATCACAGACAGTGGCTTCTTCGATAAAAATGGAACACCGGAAGTATTCACATCTAGTGATTTGTCATTTAAAAAATGAGTTGTTAAGCACAACTTTTACTCCACGCTCAAGTACTCTGAAGTTGCTATTTAAAAATGCTAGATTTCCTCATTGGCAATATCTACGTAGCTTTTCCGTGACGAAGTCTTCCAACAGTCTGTTGGAATTTCCATGGACACGAAATGTGCTCATTTGTTACCTGATCTGTTTCATATCTTGATGAGGCAGAAATGATTAAAACAGCTTTTTATATCAGAAGAAAAAAGCTCTTATTATGGTCTTTAACTCGACATTTAAATCAATCAACAACGTTTTATCCATCAATAATGATTTCTATTCATATGTCGATTCGATATATCACAGTGAATTTGGAATAAAGCACACTAAAGAGTCTTCTACATCTGCTTCGTAATTAGATATCATATCAAACATGGATGCTAACAGCAAAATAACAATTCAACTTTGTGACAAACGTGATGATTTCAATTTTTCATCGTTAGCTTCCCATATTTTGTATCGACATTCCATTACTACCTGCATATGGTGTTTATATATCTTAAAGCTGACATGAATTAATAAATACGTACACCTTTCTCATCTTATCCGCCATATTTCTCTCAGGTAGCCAAATTTACTCTACCCGTATATACTCCAAATGTGATTGTCACACCTGAGTGATTTTTCTAGGTGGACTCGACTAGTGCACATCTCCGATAGTAATATATAGGGAAATGCGAAACAAATAAAATCACATTTTAAAACATTATGCTTTGCTCAAAATTACAAAATATTTATTGTATACCAATGCAACATTCCGAACGTTTAGATAATTTAGAAAAAAAAAATGCAAAAAAAAAAAGCTTTTCTTGCATACTTGCAAGTGCAAGCAAGTATTTGCAGTTTCTTATGAAATAAATGCGGGGAAATCATTTGCCAATTACATACTGATAGAATGGAATAAGCAAAGAGCATACAACATATTATTTATATCAATTCTTGCAAAATACAGGTCCATGCCATATGCATAATATGTAATGCACATGGCATATTCGCCACAAAATACACCGTATCAAATACAGACGTCTATTCAACAGGTATCGGAGATGTGCACTTACCGAAAATATTAGATTCTCTTTATTCTGATAAATCTACGAAACAAAATGATAAACTCCATTTGTATCTCGTTAGAACTTTATAACACGTTGTCATTCCATTATACAGACTGCGACACACTTCACCCGTGCCAAATAGGGTGTCTTCAATCAGGGGATATGTCAGAGTCGAAAATGTTCCTGTATTGAATGCTTGTCTGGTCGTGGTTTTGCAGTTTATAGAAATCGGGAATCTAATCATATACACTGAGCATTTGGTTGGATTATACAAATTTGGATATACAAATAAGGGAATAATGATCGAAAATATACATCTGTTAAAAAATGCGGGTATTACATTTGCAATCCATAATAAACAGTTGATTACACAAAGACACACATAAAAGGAAATGTATAAACGAAAATATAGTTTTATTGTTTCTTTGGGAACCACATAAATATTTACGGTCTCTGTATGTCCATATTCATTGATTGAACAGGAGAGAGAGAGAGAGAGAGAGAGAGAGAGAGAGAGACTGTCCTACTTCGATGTACAATATATCATTTCACAGAAGGAAGGAAAATTGATCAGTGATATAATGGTAAGCTTACAAGCATTAAAAGATTCCAGCTATTTAAAAATGTGTTATTGACAATATATTAAAAAGTTACAGGAGTTGATGCTTATAATTGAATTCATTACAAATTTTAAAAAAATATATATCAGTTTAAACTGCATGTAGAAAATACTGACTTTGTATGTTAGAATAACGGAAAAAAGTAAATTGTCAAAAAAGTGGAGAGAGCAGACCAGCCCAGCCTCCCTGCCCACCCCAACCCCCTGTATACGTTCCTGAAACAACATATCAATTCGTGTTGAAAGAAAGGTGCATATCTGCATTTCATTAAATTCCAAAGGAACTCGAATTTATGTGTTCCCCTATTAATTATTTTGTATGCAAGATTCGTTCCCGAATTTAGAATCATGCTTTCAGTTAGAGCAGAAATGAATTCATTTTGAAGTACATCTAGTTTGAATGCAAATGTGGGGTTCCTTCTTTTAATTTCATCAGGCTCATTAGAACCCCCTCCCCCAAACTATGCAGCTTTGTTTTTATTGATATCTAAATCGGCATATGAATCCGGATACAATTATATAATGTTTTCTCGTGATCATATAGATATCGATACTAGAAAATGTTTATACTCTTGCCTTTTGCATATCCTACTAATGCATTACAGTAGATTGACACTGTATCATATCAAATAAAACCTCAACATAAATTTTACTGATTTATGAATATATACTAACATCTTATCGAATACATTTGGATATGAAATTTCGACGTACAGCGGTATGTCTATTTTCAGAATATATCCATTGCGCCAGATCTACGAAATGAAAATAATCATTATGGCATGTTACATAAACGTTAAAACACACATGATATAGTCCTGTAATGCATGCATGCGATTTTTCTGAATACATGTATTTATGTATTCGTGAATGAAGTTCCTACGCTTAAAACTATCTTGGCCTTTATGCATTTTGTTTTGTGATTTTGGTTTACCATTCCTTACACTGTGTAAATGAAGGAAAACTTGGTAAAGGGTGCAATTCTACACCATACAATTAGTATGCATGCATGTGTTGAAAAGTAAAATGTACATGTATCGTCATTTTTCAGGGGGGGGGGGGGGGGGTGGTACAACATACAACAGGAAGAAAAAAATGGAAAATTGGATTCTTCAAAATGTCTTGCCATTCAAAATAATAATTAAAAACGATGAACGAAAACAACAATAAAATAAAACAAAAAACCCAAACAAACCAAGATGTTTTATCTGATGTTCAAAGTCCTAATGTGGGGGTGAAGGGTTAAGAGTCTTTTACTTTGACTGCCTCAATAATTTCCCCTTACACCCCATTTTCCTCCATCGTTGGGGGTGGGATGGGGTGGTTAGAGTCCTCTACTATGAGTGCCTCATAATATCTTCATTTTCTTATTTGGTGGTGGTGTGTGTCTTCTACTATTATATCAGAACTTTCAAGCTGGGGTAAAGTTGGGGGGGGGGGGGGTGTCACCCAATATATTTCTACTTGCATTACAAAATAACGGCCTCTCACTTCTGTTGGTGCGGGTTCGAAACCCGCTCGCGCCGGTAAGTGAGAAAGTTTCGGAAGGTCGGTTGTCTCTTCCCAGGTACATTGTATCTGGTTTCTCTCTTCCACCAACAAAAACTGGGTGCCACCAGATAACTGAAAAATTGTTGAGTGTGGCGGAAAACATAAAAAAAGGATATTGTTATCAAAGGTGGGGGACAGACATTCTTGTCCCCTCCCTTTGATTCTAAGTACTTTGTACTTGACCTTTGTATTTGAGAGAGGGCCTACATAGGCTATGCCTCTTGCCCAATCCTGTTGAGTTTCTCAATAAAATGTGTTTAAATAAAAAAAAAATCGATGTGCTTGATAACTACGCATATGATAAACTCAATTATTACATTTACATTACTACAATTTGCGTCGAGTTCAACACAGAATGTAATAAAGCAAAATGGCATAGATATATAAGATCTATTGAGCGCCGACTTAGCATTTAAATGAAATAATTGAAAATAACATTATTTAAAGATATGTTTAATTTTTAATTATTGCGTGCTTTAAATGAATCAAATAAATCTGTATTATCAATTAATGAGAGCAATATTAGTTACTGTTCTCTTATATTGAATTAACGATATCATTTGTCTTAATAAGAGCGCGATTATTACAAGATCATCGTTTTAATCCCCTCCCTCCCTCCCTCTCTCTCATATGTTACCCTATTAGACCTAGCATAAATGTTCTTGTAAAAGGACGGATATTCTAGGTTGAGATAAACATTTCTTTTAAAACAGACTTTTCTTCAAACATGCAAATAAATCATTATAAGTCTTACACTTTAATGCAACTCCCCTCTCTCTCTCTCTCTCTCTCTCTCTCTCTCTCTCTCTCTCTCTCTCTCCATACACTCGTGCAGTGTTGTATATGCAAATTATCTATGCACAAACAATGTATGTATCTAAATGATTTCCTGATTTATAAATCTGCAATACTCTGACAAGTAAATCGTACGGTATAAGGTTTCATGCACAATACAGGGTAAATATTCTACTCTGATACTTCCCCTGATTGAAGATAGCTGATCGACACGGGCTAAGTGTGTCGCAGTCTGTACAATGGACAATGTTGTTTACTGTTGGAATACAAATGGAGTGTATCGTTTTGTTTCATGGATTATGCTAATAAAGGGAGGTTTACTACTACTTTGAGTATTTTCGACAACTGTACACGTACATCTTCGGTCCTTTACAGATATTACGAGTCATCCGCATTCGATGCTTTTTCATGACGAGCATACATGACCATGTCTTCTTTATACGTACAGTAGCATTTATGTATTTGCATTTTGCTTGAAGTAAGTGTGAATGGTATAGATTTTATACCCTTTGCTTATTCCATTTCATCAATAGATCTAGATGAAATATTTCTCCGCGTTTTTGTATAGTTTTGACATATTTATTGCAAATGTACGCACATTCACGTATAGAAAAGGCATTCTATATTTATTTATCCATAGCTTTTAGAATGATTTACTACTGTACGATATGTTTATTGTAATTTTGAGCACTGCATGGTGTTTCAAAACGTGATTTCATTTCTTCTTGATGTCCTATAAATTAGTATCGGAGATGTACGTGCTACCTGTCGAAACTACCCGTACCACAGGGGCTAAGCCCGTTTTGGGCCCGAACTCTGTGATACCATAAATATAGAAAGGGGTCTAACTCTGACACAGATAAAAAAAACTAACCACTCGCTTCAAATGCCTAAAAAATCTTAAACTAGGTAAGCTATGCGTAATTTGCCGGTCTCCTTGCATAGATTAATGTTTTAACTACTTGCATGCCAAATTTCAAGTCACTGGTTCTTAAAATAACGAAGATATACGTCATCGTTCTCTCGATTTCACTTGTTTACTTTTACTAGGACATTTACCGGTCCAGGTCACGGAGTCGTTTCTCGCCTATGACAGCAGCGAAATTCAGACTAGTATGGAAGATTTCGGACCTGTCAATTAAAATTTCACATCAATTATACGCTACTTACTTCCTCATACTTTAATAATGTTCTTCTTGTAGACGTTACACGACTTATTTTTCCTCAGCCGCATCAACTGTTGACAAAAGCTGCCGTTTTAATGAACGCACTAAATACCCGATAGACTTAAAATCTCAAATACCTTAAAACTGATCAAAACATCAATCTTGTGATATTGCACGTAGAGAAGGAAATTGAACATTATTTCTTGGCTTTTTTAATTTTTTGTTTTTGTTTATTCTATTTCCTTTAGATTATTATTACCCATTTTCCCCTTCTTTAAAGTTTTAGACATTTCGGGTATTTAGTGTATTCATTAAAATGGCAGATCTTGTCAACAGTTGATGCTGCTGAGGAAAAATAAGTCGTGTAACGTCTACACGAAGAACATTATTAAAATATGAGTTAGTAAGTAGCGTATAATTGATGTGAAATTTTAATTGACAGGTCCGAAATCTTCCATACTAGTCTGAATTTCGCTGCTGTCATAGGCGAGAAACGACTCCGTGACCTGGACCGGTAAATGTCCTAGTAAAAGTAAACAAGTGAAATCGAGAGAACGATGACGTATATCTTTGTTATTTTAAGAACCAGTGACTTGAAATTTGGCATGCAAGTAGTTAAAACATTAACATATGCTAGGAGACCGGCAAATTACGCATAGCTTACCTAGTTTAAGATTTTTTAGGCATTTGTTAGGAGTGGTTAGTTTTTTTTATCTGTGTCAGAGTTAGACCCCTTTCTATATTTATGGTATCACAGAGTTCGGGCCCAAAACGGACTTAGCCCCTGTGACCCGCACAGGTAAATCGAAGACACTGATGTGAAGTGAAGCGTAGCAAAACTCGTCCCCTTATATACCATGCGAACCCTGATACATATAACAATAGAATATCCAACTAATATGGCGGATTAGCAAAGAAATACGGCGGACATATAGAATTATACTATATTTATTAATTCATGTCAGCTTTAACTGATTCGACACACAAGGGTTTGTTCTGCGTATGATCAGTTTTTTAAATCGAGACAGGCTACTGACAAACCAGTCTCGTTTAATGTCAGTATTTCGCACATTATATGGTCATTATAATGATCTAGTTTGCCAATACAGTTCTGTATATCCTGTCATTGGATCAAATGCTGACTGATATGTTTCATACCGATTGTTAAACTGCTGATACAGGTAGATGTTTACCGTTATTATCGCCAGTTTGATCAATGATTAAACCCCAGGGATAGTAGTATGCTTCTTCCATTTTTTTGTTAAAGTAGATTTGTGATTTATTTACAAGAAACACGTAACAACTTTACAGGGGAGCACATATCTACTATATGTATGTTTGATACACTTTCTTTTCATGTAAACACTCCACATTGTTTAAAGAGGTTAACAGTTTCCTCCCTTTTGTGTAGGGTAGATTTTATCAAAGGATACGTAATTTATGTGCATAAATAGAATATGCCTTAACATACCCTAGCAGACCTTATAGGAAAAGAAATATCTTTTAGGTTGTTAGAAACATCATCTTGAAAAGTAAAGATCCTAATATAATTTCGATTTTCGTATCTGAAAGTTTCCTTGCCAGCAAAAGTTCATGCAGGAAAATTAAAAGAACATGCATTTTTGTTGAAATACAAAGCAAATGCTTTGAAAATGTATTTTCATATGGGAAATTTATTTTCCTGTAGGAAATTGATTTTCGTTAGAAAACATTTTCAACTAGAAACTTGCGAAATTCCGATATGAAAACATCTTCTTAGAATCCAATAGGAAATTCATTTTTTATTTCTTTTTTCAGGATGTATTTCTTACTTTTGAATGAGAGTTACCGGTGAAATGATGAGTTTAAAGTCTGTGTAGGGTACTCTGGTATTCAGCATCATTGATTTTGCTTTGGAAAGTAAAGTAATGGTGGAAGCTAATTTACCTCTAGAAATTTTGTACATTTATCCGAAAACATGAAAATCCATACCCACAATCCTCACTGAATTATCTCACACCGAAAGAACTTCTCTCATAGTCACATAACATTTTGTAGTAAAGGAGTATATTCTTAATAAAATCAAATTGTTTTTACGAATACAAAAGGTATAAATCTATGTTTTATACGACCGTTATCAAACGGGACATATTCTGTATTATTGTAGCATTATATAGAGGGCTCATAATTTATCCGTATAACTCCTTCCACGGGTTTTTGGTGAGTACCCTTTATAGAAAACATGTATGGGAATTAAAGATGAGAATGCTAATGATGTGGCAATTTTGTTTATCGTTGTTATTTGTTTAGTTTTTCTTGAATTTTTCAGAAATCTACAAGATATTGAAATTAGTCAATAATTTTTTCCCAAAAAGAGTTACAAAGTGTTTACAATTTTTTTCATTCAACTCCTCTCACATATTTAAAGCTAAGAAAGGTCTTGAAAATTTATGTATTTCAAGGAGTTTGATTCCTAAACAAATTTGGCCGTGTTAGAGTAGGTTCCCAGTATCCTTTGCTTTTCGTAAGAGGCGATTAAATGGGGCAGTCCATGGGATTAAACCGCAAAACTGAGGTTTCGTTTCACATTAGGTGTGGCACGATAAAGACCCCTCATTGCTGAAAGGCATTAAGCGCCGAGCACAGGCCTAAATTTTATAGCCCTTCACCGGGAAGGATGACATTTCAATATGAGTGAAAAATATACAACTGACCATCCAGCCTAAAAAATTTGAATCGTCTTAAATGTTTGCAAAACATACACCTTGAGCATAATCACTTTTGGGATATTCTAGACATTAGAGATCTTGATTTGAACATTTATTTCTTATCACAGTTTTAAGGTGAGTTCTTTTACTCACACGATGCGAAATAAAGTATTACGCAGTTTGATGATAATGGATACTACATTAAGTAATTATTACAGCTCTTAATATACGAAAACCACCTTTATAACCTCGTGACGGGCGTATTACTGGTTCACTTCATATCGTGCCCTTTACAAGTATTGGTCGAAATCGTTCAGAGTTGATATACATGGAAATCACGAATGACATATCAAATGATGAAGGACTATGAATTGAAGTGTTGTAAAACAGTGGTATCAATCCATTTGGCATGTTATAAATTCTTTTGAACTTCTTCATCAAATAATGTATGCAGTTCAGTCTAAACATTACATGAAATCAATACATAATCCGTATATATACGCCCCTTAATCCCCTCCCTGAATTGTCCCCAATTCCACTTCATAGCATTTTACAATAAACCATACAATTTGTCATACTTTGCAGATGGAAAACTTTATATTTCATGATATTTAAGATTTAATTCATAGAAAAACAGTTTTACTGTACCAGGATTATCTGCTCTTAGTCTGATTATGACGTAACCGTTCGCAGGTACCGAAATTGTGTCTTTTAGTGGAGGATTCTCCAAATTTACTCCCGGTATGTACCCAGCATTCCAAGATGGATCTGCCCAAGTTGCTTCTGTACAGCGTTCATTTAAACACCTAATATCTGGATTTGGTCCAGTAGTATTTCCAGTTACGGGATCGTAAGGTGGATACGCCATCTTAAGTACGTGAAAATGATGTCCGTGGATGTGCACAGGATGGGATATTCCTATAACACCTAAAATAGTACAGAAACATTAATTAACACGTTCTTAATTTTTGGGTGACCCAACTCTACAATGTTAATCTACATGCAAAAGAAGACTGAAATTATGTCATTTCGAAGAATGTTTCTACCTGATTCATTTAATGATATCTCTGTATGCTTGTAGACAATAACCTGTTTATTGCGAGTTTCAGCTTTTGATTTATTTTACCAAGATCATGTCGCTTTCCTGTCACATTAGAAGTAAAACAATAACAGAATGATCAATAAATATTAATTACATTGTAATCATACGTAGCTCAATTTTCTAAGCCGGAACCTGAACCGTAATCCAGAATCAAAGGGACACGATTTTCACATTTTAGTAAAGACGTCCAAAGCTCTTAATATTTTGCTGCGCACTGCTATAGACCAATTGATAGCAATTTTTAGAATGTTTAACAATTTATGATGTACTACATATAAGAAGGGTGGGCAAGTACATACATATTGTAATAGGTCATATGACTCTTGGTTCCTGATACATAAATCCATCTTAGTGGTGAATACTTTCATATCCTTACCAGCTGCAGAACTGTAGCTTTAAATGGGAAAGCATGAATATCTAAACATGAGAATTTTATTGTCCTGTAAATTTTCAGTTATAATGAAGTTTTTGAAAAGTTATTAAAGGTACATTATGTATGTAAATGGCACATGTAAGTGATAGTAATTGTTTGATACTAACGTTTGAGATATTTAAAAAAAACAACAAATGTATAGGTCCCGATTCGTATGGAGAGATCGGTTGCCCTATAAATTAAAGCTTTGAATAGAGGATATACCCGCATCTCCCTGGTCTATCCAATTTCCGCTTATAGAGCTATAGTTCCTTATCTACTCTGCTACAGGAAAATCCACAGAGAATGATTGCTTTTACCGCCAAGTGATTGTCGACCGATATAAATACATCGAAACGTTCACATATATTTCTGCATACATGTACTATGAAATAAAATATTACCTATCGCTGAAATAACTATTTCAATGATATTTCCCAGATCAAATTTGAGGATATGGGTACAGTCACACTCATTGCTAGTACATGTTCCACAGGGGGTTATTGCATCCATTCCAGGATATGTCTATAACACAATGGAATATTTTAATAAAGATAAATGTTGATAAAATTCACTTATAGAGAAGATGAAAATGAACATTTTATATATATATATATATATATATATATATATATATATATATATATATATATAAATGCGTAGTTCCATTTTATAGAATACAAAATGCACTGTAAGACAATGTGTTAGTCCTTTCGTTTCCATTGTATGTCTTCTTGGTCAATTTATTTTTTTGAACTTGCAGTTGAAATTATTAACAGCTTTACATCAAATGTAAGTTATTCTTCATCAATTACCTGTATATATCATTCATTTTTAACACATTTAGATTATTGAAAGAGAGATGAAACTTATACGGTTGATGAAACATTGGATGACAATTTATTGATATTTATTATACTAACACGGAACTGTGTATATGTACATGTATGCATGCTTGTTTGTATAAAGGATCTTAAAAAGCTGGTATATTCATTGGTCCATTCAATATCCAAGTAGGCGGGTAGGTCGATGTTGAAACATGTGTGAGTATGCAAGAATAATTCTAAATGTCTTGCCAAAACTGTCAAGAAGCGTCTTTATTTTACGGTCTGTATATTGGAAATGTATACAACGTTTATATTACAATAAATGGTGAAATTTGAGCAATGTGTTTCGATTCGGAACTCTATCAATTCTCCAAAATGGAAGTGTCACGTAACCCAAAACTATTACACTATATCGCGCATGTAAGTATAGCATGAATTCATAGCTTTGGATAAAAGAAGTAAAAAGCACAGTGTTTTACTTGGTTTCTGTCATATTCCAAGTTTATGTAATCTCACACCTCTAATCTTAAAATAAAGATGGTGATCTTTTAAAATTTAATGAGTTTGATTAAAGAGACACTACAGCTCATTTTGCGCAAAAATCATGAAATGACAATTTTCCCAGCGCTTTCTCAATTTGTGTTGCATTGTTGAAAGTATGAACTTTGCGAAAATAACACTTATCTAAAGTTAAAAATTATCGTTTTAACGTAAAAATTAATACTTTTTGATGGCCTATACACAAAATATCGAGTCTCCTCCTTTCAGTCTTCAGACGCATGCGCATAGACAGTAAACAGTGCAGCATGTCGTCCAGAGAGAGAAAGTGTAGTTGATAGATCTAGAAATTTGACAGATTCTGTGAGAAAAGAGGTAAAATTAGAATGAGATAAAACTCATACGTGAAATAAAATTTACCTTGGTATCAGTTTGACCGTTGGAAAACAAAGAGCTCGGATAAACACATGTAACTCAGTGGCGGATCTAGGATTTCCGAAGAGGGGTGTGAAAGTCAAAGATTAGCCAAAGTAATCGGCCATTCTGGTGCAAAATTTGGATTTTCATTCACAATCTGTGGGGTAAAAAGGGAGGGGGATCCTGGCCCCCTAAATCTGCCATTGAGACTAACTGCGAAGACACCACGTTTAAAAGTAAGTGCTATTTTTATCTGCACACGACACGTGTTAGTTGTAAAAACATCGGTCAGTGGGAACAAGGCAGGTTTCTGTTGAAATAATGATTTATAATTACTTATTATAAGGAGCAGGAAATAATCTTATACTTGAAAGGCGAGTGTGGACCCCCTTGAAGGGGAATTTAAATAATTTCCTACAGAACACCTTTGCTGTCATTCAAAACCACGTGATGTAAATAAGCATTCAAAAGTCCGAGTCAGCATGAAGAAACCTTTGAATTCCGAACGATCTTCAAAGCGCATTTGAGAGTAAATTGATGCATCCCAATTGTTCAAAATTGTCAGTTTCGATATGAAATTTATCATTTTATCAATACATGGTTTTAAAAACACTTTATTGAAATGAGCTGTAGTGTCTCTTTAAAATGTTTTCTTTTTGAAATAATATAATGTAGCTTAAATTTTGATTAGGTAATCTAAATATTGAATTTCGAATCTTGTATTTCGAATATTGAATCTCGAATTAGCTTTTGAGGCTTTCATAGTAAATAGAGAGGATTTATGAAATGTTAACAAAATACAGAACAAATTCAACGTCATGCTAATATTACTACACTGAGTGGCCAAAAGTATTGCAACAAACATGGTTGACGTCATCACAATTTTACTCGCTTCAAATTATATTTTTATTGCTGACGTGTACCAAAGTAAGTTAGGGTCGTGATGTCAGGTATGCGAATTAACTAGGGTACGAATTATATGGGGAACCGTTTGTAATTCAAAGTAGCAAACGATTTCCGGTAAGGTATCGAATGAAAACAATGTCGAAGAATGAGAGAGAATTGTCAAAGGACGTAAAAGAAAGGATTGTAATTCTAAATTCAAAGGGATTTAATGACAACAAAATTAGTGAATCATTGGGAATCCATTGAAGCACTGTTTGACGAGTTTTGAAAAAATTCCGTCAAAAAGAAAGTGTTAAAAACGATCCCCGGAGTGGAAGGCCCCGAGTGATAGATGAGAGGGGTGATCAGAAACTTTATCGCATTCTGAAAACTAATAGAAGACAATTTCTTCAAGACATTACATCAACTTTTAATAGGAATGAAGGTACAAATGTGTCCATGAGAACTGTTCGTCGTAAGTTACACCAGGAAGGATACAGGAGGGGCAAAATTCAGAAAACGCTTACAATCGCTAAAGTCAACAAACAACGCCGAATTTTGTGGTGCCGAGGAAAAGACATTGGAAACCTGAACAGAACAGTGGTAGAAAGTTATTTTCTCAGACGAAACACAGGTAGTCATTGGACAAAATAGCTCTGTAAGTTTGTGGAGAAAATCGTCCGAGAAGAGGAAACCTTACCGTCTGAACCAACGCAAAACGCCCGTGAGAGGAAGTTGTATGTTTTAGGGGTGTATTACCTATTATGGTATAGGTGTTCGTGCACCTGTTGATAGAAATCTAAACTCAGCAAAGTATATTGAATTACTGGATAATCACTTATGGCCTGTTGTTGTCAAAGTTTTTGGAATCAGCAATTTATTTTCCAAGACGATAATTCCACCCTCACTCCTCTAGACAGACCAATACTTGGAAACAAGAAAACGGTATTACAAAATTCAACTGGCCTGCACAGTCCCCGGACCTTAATGTCATTGAAAATGTCTGGCGTTGTATCAAAATCAAACTGTCCCGTGAGTTTGATGATATTAAAAACCGGGATGACCTAATGGCTGCAGTGACAAAAATTTGGAATGGCCTCTCTCAAACATATATCCGTAGCTTCCATGCTTCAATATCTTCAAAACTACGATAAGTTATTATTCAGAAAGACTTTGCAACAAAATACTAGAAAAAAATGGTAAATAAATAATGTTTATTTCATTGAAAGTTGGTTTTTTCCATGCAGCTGTTATTTACATTGTGATGACGTCAGCCATGTTTGTTGCAATACTTTTGGCCACTCAGTGTATATTGAATTTAAATCCGCGATTTAATTTTCAATGGAGTGAATAAAAATGGGGCATATCATTAAAAAAAAGTCTATTGATTTCCTATGTTAATATTTAAATTATGATTATCATTTATGCTATATAATTATTTGGTAAAATATGAAAAGTGTCATCAGCACTATTTAAGGAATGTCTTTAATTCTGGGGCAAGTTATACGAGTATAACCTGGTTTGGGTCAGTTTACGCTTTTTTATAATCGGCGAATTCCTTATAATTTAATGGAGACAAATATACTAACGTTCGTTTATCAAAATGTACATAAACTCGGAAAAATACAAGTCAACTGAGCTGTGCAATGATTCACTTAGCAACAACGACGAAGTGTTTACATGTAGCTTTTGAAGGTCGCCATCTTAATTCGTTGTCAATTTGTCTTAGTTCAACAGAGCCTAGCCTATTCATTAAATTATTGTATCGAAGGTGAAGTTTGTCATGACAGAAAATATGTGTACACTTTGCTTGCAATGCGTATTTCGCTGCCCCTTAGAGATTGACTTTAAAGTCGCTCATCTCCGGCAGATTGAGGAAATACGGAAAATTGCCGCATTGTTTAGGCCTAGATCTACCCAAAATAAATCTTCAAATATCAGAAAATGCAATAATTTGCGGCTTTTAACTCTGTGAAAACTTCTACTGCATGAAAACTTACCCTTGCACGCAAAGTTGTCACTAATAGTAAATCCAACACAAGAAAACATGTAAGCAAGTAACAAATCGCGATCCACATGTCAATTTGATTGACGTCATGTGGTAAAATGTGACGTATGATTTTTTTTTTGTTTGCTTTGTTGAAAGGCGGATCAGCAATGAAACACCCCCCCCCTTTCCCCAGGACAATTCTTACTTGGTAAATCATTAATTCGAATATAATATCTTTGTTTTAATATATTTCAAAATTATTCGATCATCATACAGAGAAAGGTGATTTACAACAGTGATTAGCGTACAAGTAGATACTAATTGACAACGAGAAAACAGTATGTGTATCAAACCGAAGTATCTTATTGTAGACGTTGACTTTCTATTCCAAAGAAGACTGAAAACAGTGCTGCGATGTAAATTTAGAGAGAGAAAAAAATAGTTCCGGCTTCTGGTTGTCAAAAAGGTGTGTCCCCATACCAAACCAGGTTATACAAAAATATGCTGCGTTCCTCAATTGGAATTTGATCAATCAGAGACAAGGATACAATAAGAATTAAATTATTTGACAATAATTGTATAAAGTACCTGAAGGGGTGATGTTGGTTTGACAAATCGACGGCCATTGATTTGTGGTCCTCTCGGAACTGAAATGAAACAATTTGCCGTTGTGTATCTGTCTTTACGAATAAAATGAATAATCAATGGTGTTTCTAAGTTATCTCTCTCTTTCTCTATATCTCCCTTTCAATCCATAAAATGGGGTTAACATCACCCATTACACTAGAAAGTAATTAAGGTATAGACAGGGGTGATTTAAACAGAGAAACACAGAAAATGTGTACTTACGTAGAAGGGCAAAGTTAAGAAAGAACAATTGCTTAGTAACTCCTGGTGTCACGATAGGAACAGGATTTTGTTTCAGCGTCCACTGTGTAGCCGTTAGGTGTGTCAGAGGCACATTGACGGTGTTAGTACCAGCTGGTGAGAGCCTACAGATAAACAACGTGTCATCATTTGTATCATCATGTAATCTGATTATTGTCCTTGTCTTCAAACTTAAATTTCTTGTTTGTGTAGGGATCCAAAATTGGTACATATTTTTCATCGTGTTAAATTATTGTTCAAAATTAGTGATGTTAAAATGTGTATTTCTCCTCCGTATACGATAGAAAATATGTTCAGTGGACCCCGCTCCTTCTTTATTCCTGTATTATCAAATCGTATTCTCTATTTATTGTTATTACATTAATTATGTGTATTGTTCGGGGGAACAAAAATAAATCTATGAGCCAAGTATAAGGTATGCATTTTGCCGGTTCTGACTTTACATAAACATAATTCACAACTTCTAACTTTTACATACACATAATTTACAGCTTCTAACTGTACATACACAAAATTTCCTGCATTTATCTTTATATACACACAATTTACAGATTCCAACTTTGCTTACACATAATTTACAGCTTCTAACTTTTCTTAGGCCTACACATGATTTACAAACTGTAACTTTACCTACACATGGTATACAGCTTGCAACTCACTGTACTCGATATTCAGATTCTAGCATAACATACAAATACATGTAATTTACAGTTACTAACTTTACAGATTCTAACGCGTACTACTACACCATTTAAAACGTCCCGTTCCGATAAAAACCGTTCCGTTCCCATATCAAACCGTCCAGTTTTTCGTTCCTAGCCCAAAGCGTTCCTCTTTCATCTGAAACCGTCCGTTCTCTCAAAGCAATCATTCCCTCAAACCGTTCGTTCTCTAATGATCATTTGGAATTCGAACGTCAGTTTGTTATCGTAGGACAATATGCGCTTTGGCCAGCTGGAAAAAGACTAATACCTCTCTTCATTGTACACAATATTTTGAAGTTGTACAAAAATGGAGTTCTGCAGTTCAAATCCGTAAAAGTTTACAGTTCATCACAACATAACGGAGCATAAATGTATTTTCATTTTGGGGTAAAAGTCAAATTTACTTTCATCAAGATTATGAATGGACATCATCAACTTACTGGAGAAGAAAATATGTGAAAATGGATTATTCGTTTTGAAACCAATACATGGATAGACGAGTAATGATAATATCACTGTTAATTGGTTTTTTTTTTGGTCGATTGGGGAGTTCGAAACAAACAAAATGTCAAATTATAAGATCTACTTTACGTACGCATAACTCTTTGCCTAACATGTTTCAAAATGCTGCAAATGTTGAAAAATTAAATTTAATGAAATATTTGTTAAAATTCTTACTCGCGTGTTGTCATCTTAAAAAGCAGGTATGAAGTGATCGAGATACTAAGAGTTCCCAGAGTAACGGTGTACATGCACTAGTCTACGGGGGAGTGGACACGGAGTCCACCCTATAGGTCCCCGTCTCAAGTGACATTGGCTTTTCTTGATATCCCTTTTTAAATTTTGACAGATGTCTTCAGAACCCTTTTAATGTACATGTATCAAATGGATCCTATTTTGATCAACAACCAGACAGTAGAGAATGTAAATGACTTTATTTATTTGGAAAGTAAAATTACAAAAGATGGAAACTCAGAAATCGATGTTGATCACCGTCTATCCAAAGCCAGAGGAGCCTTTGCACGTTTAAAGAAAATCTGAAATTCCTCAAAAATCAAACTTTACACGAAAATCAAGATCTTCAAAAGCAATGTAATTTCAGTTCTTTTATATGGTTCAGAATCCTGGAAAGTCACAAAAACTGTCTGCAATAAACTTGATGTTTTCCAGAGGAGATGTTTAAGAAGAATTCTAAAAGTTTTTGGCCAAACAGAATATCAAACAGAGAAATTTACAACAAAACTAAAACAACAGCAGTATCAGAGGAAATTAAGAAGAGGAGGTGGCGCTGGCTAGGCCATGTTTTGAGAATGGATCCCACATCGATCCCACACGTTGCTCTAAGATGGACACCAGCAGGGAAGAGGAAAAGAGGTCGCCCAAAAGAATCATGGAGGAGAGAAGTAGAAAGAGAGATGAAGGAACAAGGATAGACTTGGGGACAACTAAAGACTTGGTCTCAAGACAGAGCATACTGGATGTCTCTAGTGGAAGCCTTATGTGCAAACCAGCACGAAGAGGACTAAGTAAGTATCAAATGGGTACCATTACATGTACCGTCAACCTTTCATGATATTGATACAATGCAGGCATTCTCCTATAGGATTTTAACACAAAATAAATCATTTGTATTGAAAATAATTATTATCAATGATTTTCAAATTAGAATCCTTACGCAACTAAGTTAGAAGGGCTTCCATAATAAAATGCACTATAATTATTGGGTGAAATTACACCTCAAATTCACAGGTATCTTTACACTTGTTACGGTTAAATACCGAGACGATGCTACCCATATGTTGACTGTGACTGAGCTACCGTAAATTTCCCCCAGGGTAATTTCTCGTGACCTCAGTTGAATATCCCGTAACACTTTTGTTTGGGAAACAGCAAGAGACGCTATTTGTAAACTAAGGTTCAGGTTCATGCGGATTACCAGTTGAATTTCTGTTGATATACTCAGAAATAAATAAAAAGCTTTTACATGAAAAATGTTGGGAACAAATGCATACTCGAACTAAACATGCTACATGTAACGTCGATATATAAGACAGACATTGCGCCTTGCACTTTTCAAAAGCATAAATATATCTAGAATATATTTTTAAAAATTTATATTGCTTTTTATAGCAGATGAACCTGAACTTTGCCATTGTTTCTGTTGAATGAGATAATTTATGTATATAAGGAAATTTTTAAACGCATCAGTCATTCAGATTAGAGGCGAATTCAGGGTCACAGTATAATATTAAAATCATTTTCGTGCATACTATTAATTTAAAATGGAGAGTGATTTGATATCATGAAGGAGTAATATACAACCATTTGAAAAGAAAAGTTTTCACGTATACAGTTTATCACTTGTTAACGGTAGTAAATAAAGACAAAATAAATGACACTTTCCCCGCGATACAACAATAAGAATATGTACATGTACGTTGTGACGTACTTTTTCATTGTGAGGTCATATGGTGCGAAGTGCACAGAGGTGCATTTATAATAGCACTGTGATTTTTCTCGGATAACTTTAACTGAGCTGCGTAATTATCATTCATCATTGAATAACATGTACATGTATTGCTCTATTAAATTGGATACATTTACTTCAAATGAGTGGAGGGGCCTCCGTGGCCGAGTGGTTAGAGCATCGCGTTCAAAATCACACCGTCTCTCACCTCTGTCGGCGCGGGTTCGAATCTTGCTCGCGCCGGTAAATGAAAAAAGTTTCCCAGTTTACTTTCGGAAGGTTGTTGGTCTCTTCCCAGGTACATTGTATCTGGGTTCTCTCTTCCACCAATAAAAAACTGGGCGCCACCAGATAACTGAACAATTGTTGAGTGTGGCGAAAAACATCAATCAATCAATCAATCAAATATGCATATGATAAAATTTCAAACAGTTTACCGCACTACTGTGATTTACATTAGTACATCAAAATGAACCATTGGTTAAAGGTAACAAAAATGTATGCAATACATGTACACACTGAATTCCTCTTTAAGATTTCGTGTGCATTAAGTAATCGACAAACAATAATAGCATTCTTGAGTAAAGAGTGACAATGTAACACTGAGGCAGGCTACTGAGATGCAAGTTGATGTTAAAGGAATTTTAATAGTCTCATTTAAAATCAACATTTCGAAAATTCTATGGCCGTTATAATCGTCTAGCGTAACATGCTGTCTGACGTGTTTCATACCAATTGCTATACAGTTCTTGACACACTGACTTTGACTATGGATTATTCCGTTTTCCAGATCGGGATACAGGGCTAAAGGTGGTTGTGACCGGTCGACAGGGGATGCTTACTCCTCCTAGGCGACTGATCTCACCTCTGGTATATCCAGGGGCTCGTGTTTGCCCAACTCCTTATATGAGATACATGTATGATATTGATCACTATTCCCTATATTCACCTTTCATAATATTAAAATCAGAGCTAGTCAGATATTACGCAATTCCATTTGTACTGTTTTAAAAGTGTGATTCTGTTTTCTATCGATTACATTACATAAATTTTAATATTCCCAGGTGAAATTTAAGGCACATATAACTATATACATTAAAGGAACATGGACACGATTTGAGCAAAAGTTTATCTCATTTTACTTTTCTATTTTTAATATTTAGAATCCTTAAATAAGCTACATTGTATTTCTAATGTTTAGCAAATATTGAATATCAGTTGTCAAGACACATCAAAGATACATACCTCATAATTGTTTGTTATGTAAACAAGGCTAGCGCCTTGTTTTTTATTTACACAGGTTAAATATATAAGTAGAAGTTCGTTTAAAGCACATTTTGTATTCAAAAGTTAATTCTGAATGCAATTAAATAGGTTCTAGTGTTTGACACATCTCACTTTCTTTTAAACATGCTATTCTCTATTTAGCCATATATGTGTAAACAAAAACATGATACGGGCTTTGTTTACATTTCAAAAAATTGCGAGTGCTCTATCTCGCCTGTAACTCAATAACTCATATTCAAATTTTGGTTGACCACTAGAAAAACTTTAGTTAAGCATTGCAAAAAAATATGGAACAATAGTATTTGAAAATTGTCAGTTTAAATCGTGTCCATGACCCTTTAATATATTTCCATCTCCGTCATTTCATTTTAAGATATTCATAATATTAATCAAATTAAACTTTTATCTCGGGAATTTATATCTCTCTTTTCCGCAATGTCTATGTACGATAATCTACAGTGCGATAGTCGCTCCAAAGAGCGATGGTCACGTCAAAATGCGATGGTTCGTTGACGTTACGGACGCCAAAGTGCGTTGGTCCCTCTCCTATAGGCACACTACGACAAAGTGCGATGGCCCATCTCCTATAGGCACACTACGACAAAGTGCGATGGCCCGTCATTTGCAGGCGCACCACACCAAAGTGCGATGGTTTGACACTCCATAGTCCGATGGTATGGGGTAGAGTAAAGTTTGTGAAATCACGTAATTATGACGTCATTGGCAACGACTTTTAAGATCAAACCGAAGAAGTGCAACGTCAGTTTGCACCAATGCAGGTTCTTTCTGCTGACAAAAACGTCTTCGGGATATTGGAGGCATGCCCGGGTGATTAAGATTGGCATGGACGATAGCAAGGGCAAGGCTTACACTGTTGAGGATTGTGGGAACGGCAAAGTTTAAGTACATATCTACTTCGCCCAAACATGCTTTAATTCATGATCATTCACTACTTGTGATGTACACATAATAAAGTCTGAGGGAGTATGTTATAATGCAGAACATCCTATGCGATTTCGCGTTTGAAAATGTTGTGTTTATTAACACGACACCTAAATGGTAGTGAAATAAGTTTTTATCATTATTACCATTTTGCATGGATTTTGCATTTATATATATATATATATATATATATATATATATATATATATATATATATATCAGTGACACAATACACGGCTGGTACAGTTTCACTTTTACAAAGCAACGGACTTGTACGTTTCACTTCATCGCACTTTGGTGTATTAATGTGTACCATCGAACTTTGGCGCATGAGTGAGGACCATCGCACTTTGGCGTGTCAAACCATCAGAGTTTGGCGCAGACCTTCGCACTTTGGCGTGGTCATTGTATTTTGGAGTCTAATCGCACTTTGGAGTCTTACATATATAAAAAGTGTCCCGGCCAAACCGTTCATTCCCATCTTCGACCAAAGCGTTCTGTTCTCCATGAAAAACGTTCCTTCCAAATCTCAAAGCGTTCTGTTCCCGATAAAAAGTGTTCCGTTCTCGCTGAGAACCATTCTACTGTTCGTTTCCCAAATAAAACCGTTCGTTCCTTAACCTTACAACGTTCATTCACCGTTCCACTGGTGTAATAGTACACTTCAGAGTCTGAACATACACATTGTTTACAGACTGTAACGTTTGTAAACGTGATATGCAGATTGTAACTGTACCCACATATACTTTAAATACATTTTATACATACAAATTTACACACTTAACATACAGATAACAATTTTTCGTACCAATGATATACAGATTGTAGTTTCATGTGTACATGATTTTCAGATTAAAACCTAACAGACACATATATTTCTTACTGGTACATATGGCTTGAAGAACGGAACGTAAACGTCAGCTATATTTACATAATATAACCTATAGTTAGCTTCCCATATGCGTGATTTACAGAACATTATTTATAGTCTACTTACCCATACACACGGTTTACAGCCACACAAGGAGAACTAGGTCGGCACTGTCGAGGCATGATTCTTGGTTCACGCTCATCATCCTCTCCATAATAATTCAAGACAGCGTGTGTACGATCAGGATGAATAATAGGTTCCTGTGGGATTATCATATAAACTAAGAGTTAGGATGTTGTATCAGCTTAGGCATAGGGAAAACAATATGCATCCAATGTATAGATAGAAAGGTAGGTATAGAGAAAAACCAAAGATACATATTAATACAGATAACTCAATTAAATATAGCATAGTTACCCCATATATATATCCATCAAATATCAATACTTACATTTGAAATAGAATGTTTAATGTAGAACCTCAGATTAATAAAGGTGAAGATAACGAACATTGTTCAATCTCATAACTTATAAAACGAATACTAAATAAAGAACTTGGCAAACACGGAGCCTTTCACACAACAGTGGCGGGATCAGGTGTCTAGGAGGAGAAAGCGGCCCTTGTCGACCAGTCACATTCGTTCTGAGCCCTGTCTTGATCAGACATGGATCCTATGTCTTGACCAGGTAAATGGAGAAATCCGTAGCTAAAATCAGTGTGCCAAGAACAGCCTAATAATCAGTTTGAAACACGTCAGACAGCATTCACACAATGATAAGTTGTATTGGTAAACTAGATCATTATATCGACCATAGAATTTGCGAACTGTTGACTTTGAATAAGAGTGTTGAGTCCCTTACACCATCAACTTGATTGTCAGTAGCCTGTCTCGATTTAGAAACTGATCAAACGCATAACAAGTATAAGGAATATTGCTACATAAATAAGGGAAGTTCACGATGGAGAAGCTGAAATTATCCAGTTTGTCATAAAGTTGAATTATTAGCTTGCCGTTAATATTGATTTTCAGTAACATATCTAAGTAGAAGGCAGATGTGGATGACCCTGTGGTGTCTTTTATCTCGAGTTCAGATGGATATATCGAAACGACATATGGACGAAAATGATTCTTCCCAATAGATAAAACGTCATCGATATATTTAAATGTCGAGTTGAAGGCTAAGGCAAAATATGTTTCTGCTCATGTAGAAGTTTTTCAATAAACTCTGCTTCTTAAAAATATAAAGATAATTCAGCTAACAAATGAGCACAATTCGTGCCCACAAGAATACAAACACACTTTTAGAAGACCTGATCACTAAAGACTACGAAGATATTGTCAATGGGGAATTTAGCACATTCTTTTATTTCAACTTCAGAGTACTTGCACGTGGAATATGAGTGCTGTTTAACACAGTAATCCAAAAACTGACTTTGTTAAACAACACTCTGATTTCACGCACAAGTACTCTGAAGTTGACAAAAACAACATGCTCGAGTTCCTCATTGACAATATTTTCGTAGTCTTTGGCGATCAGATCTTCCAACAGTCTGTTGAAATTCCCATGGGCACGAATTGTGCTCCGTTGTTACCTGAGCTGTTTCTATATTCATATGAAGCAGAATGTATTCAAAAACTTCTATGTGAGAAAAAAACCCATCTTGCTGTGGCCTTAAATTCGATATTTAGATATATCAGCGACGCGTTTTTGTCTATTAACAATAATAACTTTCATTCATACATATATGTCGATTCGATATATCCCTTTGAGCTCAAAATAAAAGACACCACAGAGTCGTCCACTTCTGCTTTACACTTAGATATTTTATTGAAAGTAGATATTAATGGCAAATTGACAACTCAACTGTATGACATACGGGATGATTTCAGCTTCTCCATCGTCAACTTCCCATATTCATGTAACAATATTCCATTATCACCCGCATATGGTGTTTATATCTCTCAACTGGTTATAGTCAGTTTTTAAATCGAGGCAAGCTACTGACAAACAAGTTAATGGTACAGGATTTCAACAGTCTCGATTAAAGTCAGCATTTCACAAATTATATGGTCGTTATAACGATCTAGTTCGTCAATACAACTTATCATTGGGTCAAATGCTGTCCGGAGTGTTTCAGACCGATTGTTAGGCTGTTTCTTGGCACACTGATTTTAACTACGTATAACCCCTATTACCTGATCAGGATGTAGGGCTCACATCGGGTTTGACCGGTCGACAGGGGATGCTCACTCCTCCTAGGCACCTGATCCCACTTCTGGTGTGTCCAGTGGTCCGTGTTTGCCCAACTATCTATTTTGTATTGCTTATACGAGTTGTGAGATTGATCACTGTTCGTTATATATACCTTTTATGTATGACTAATCACTAGAATCTTTTTTTTTCATTTTTGCTAAAGAAGCAACTATTTATGATGTCAAAAAGTCTTGTTTTTAATTTAGGAATGGCCGTATAAAGCGTGAAAGAGTTTTAAGTTTAAGTGCACAGGGTGCAAATAACTAGCATAGATAATAAAGCTTAGATGAAAATATATCTGTAGTATAAATATGTTTGTTACATGTAGTAAATATATAGCTCAAAAGAATACGATTTCATAAACTGAAGATCAATATAGTATGAATGCAAAAGACCCCTCAAATTAATATTGCATAGATAATTGAATAGATCTAGAACCTTCTATGAATACAGTAAATGTTAAACGAGCACAAAAAACCTAAGATATATATAACATAGAGATTAAGATTTGTGTATAATTCCATATATATATATATATATATATATATATATATATATATGCTATCAGAGATAAACACGACTGAAGAAAACCGGTAACACGGTCGAAATATTTCTACAAAGTGTTTAGAGTTTTTTCTGTATTTTACTTCAAAAAAAAAGAGACTTTATACATATATATATATATATATATATATATATATATATATATATATAGCTTACACCTATTGTAATAGTAAAGATCTCCAAGAATATACCCCTGTAGCTTTTTTTGTTGCAGTTGAAAAGAAGTTGATGTAATAGTTGTCTATTGGTCGTCCGGTAAATATGATGAAATCTACTCTCTCGGCAGGTTGAATAGCCACACTGTCAGCTTTGAAAGGATCAACGTCTTGTCCATCAAATGCAACAATGATGAGCATATGCTGCGATTGACCAAGAACAAATATCTCAACGTTAGAGACAAAATCGAAAAATCCAGAGTAATAAGTGTATAAAATGAATGGAATATATCAAATTACCTGTAGAGGGGATGTTTATATTATGATGAGGGCTGTACATACGCGCTTTATTCTAAAGTTTTAATTTTTGATTATGCAGTGAGAATTACATCGGTGAGATGCAACAAACATCACTATCATTTCACCAAAAGAAAACCGTTTATTAAACTGACATTTATTATCAATACTAGCATACATACGTCATCAATAGAAATTTCCAAAGGATCGGTGAATGCTGAATTGATAACTCTAAATCGATAGTATCTATTCTGGATGACTATAAATTTTTCCAGTGGTATCCAAGGTTTCTCTGGGGCATTGATGTCGTTCAGTATATACTTTCTTCCTGCATAGGAAAACGTAATAATAGAATATCTTCCCTGTATAGATATACTAACGGGGGAAAAACGGTGCCTTATTTAATATATGAAAAAATAATTTTAGAAAATAACAATGAACAAATCTTATTTTTTGTAATACTGTTAACAAATGTGTTCGTTAAAACATTTCATAATCCATTAATGTTAACATCGAACGACGTCAATTTCAGCACACTCGAAAGACACTGGTATTCGAACTTGAATTAACAAAGTTAATAACGCGTGTGACCACCATTTGCATTCACGCATGCTTGACAACGGCGCCTCATTTGATGCCAATAAAGTGTTCAGAAATGATTGAGGAATGTTGTTCCAGATGTTGGTTAAAGCCTGGCCTAAATCAGGTAATGTCACTGGCTGAGTTGGTAAATGGCGTAGACGTCTTTCCATTTCATCCCAGACGTGCTCGATTGGCAATAGATCGAGGGAAACAGCTTGCCAAGGCAAGACATCGACAATATGTTGAACAGAAAAGTCCCTGACTACACGTGCAACATGTGGCCTTGCGTTGTCTTGCTGCAGAGTGATGTGATTTTGCTGTTTCTGTATGAAGGGTATCACATGGCGCTGAATAATTTCGTCTCGATAGCGTACACCGGTGAGATTTCCATTGACAATTTGTAGGGGGATCTTTTCACATGCTGTTATTCCACCCCACACCATAACGCAACCTCCACCGAATTGTCGACGTTGCACAACACACGCGTTCTGGTACCGCTCCCCAACACGACAACACACTCTACAACGGTCGTCACTGCTTTCCAAATGAAATCTGGATTCATCAGTGAATAGAATATTGGTCCAGTCCTGTATTCTGAATCGCAGATGTCGTCTGCATCACGCTAGTCTAGCGATACGATGACGTTGAAGCAGTATTGGGCGCACCGTTGGACGTCTTGGTTTGATGTTGTGCTCGCGCAGACGATTAAGCACAACTCTTGGACTGATTGGTTGAAGTCCAGAAATGCTACGAGCAGTCAAATTTGCTCTGTATGGAAACGATTTCTCAGATTCACAATCTAATGTAGTTGTCCTGTCGACGTGACTCACACGATGACGCCCAGAACGTGGTCGATCCCGAGTGTTACGAGATTGTTGGAAACGTCTCCATAATGACTGGATAGTGCTCCGATGAACTCCAAATTGTCTTGCTACGATGTTTTGTGCCATTCCAGTTTGAAGCATCCCAACAGCACGATTACGTTGGTTTTCGCTGAGTCGTGGCATGACAGAATGGTAAATTTTGTTAAAACGAACGTGCTTTCCTTAACGAATAGTGTCCAAACAAACATTTTACACTTCTTATTCCAAACAGTATTGGCCAGTAAAACTCGTGCGTAAGAACACTTCAATAAACAACATGTGTTCACTAACCATGAAAAAGTCCGTGCATCTGAGTCGGGTACTATCCGATATTGTTCAAAAACATTACCTTTATCAATTGTTTAGATTTTATAAATATAAACAATAAATATAGAAAAAGTATACCGAATTTTACAATGGATTTTCTTTTCTCCGCTAGTATATATTCAATTATCTATTCTGAATGGAATGCTACAGAAAAAATCGTTTGAATAACTATAATGTAAAACTTTTAAATTTGCATACCTCTTCCATTGACAAGACCAGTATTCAAATGATAAATCACACCTGATTCATCAGGATGCTGCAAAAGTGGTTCACATTTGCCGTCGTACTCTTCCAAGCTAACAGAAGAAAATAAAACGATGGTGGTTTATTAGACTGCCTGTATTATGCTTAAGAAACAAAGTTCGAGTTTTTGTGGATAATGTCGGGTAACTTTAAGGTCGAGAAATGTTGCTTTGAAATATAAAAGTCGAGGTGATAGCATTTCCAGATCGATGAGGGTATCCTGCATCGACGAAAACAAGAATGTCATTCCAACTGCGTCTCAGAAATAATTGCCTATAGAGCTAAAAATTAGGTAACTTCGTTAAGTCATACCAGTTTTAAAAATAGACTACACATATAAATGTGTTTTGCTCACCAAAAGGTGAGGTGGTAGTGTATGGTAACATTTATTTTTTAAAATATTATTTCAAGTATCTGATTTGATGACGGATTATATCCACTGCTTAATTTGAATACACAGTCCAAGAAAGTTACACTAATGTGCAAAAACTTAAACTTTTCTGCATGTACATCCCCATGTTTGTTTGCATATGTATCGATCTCGGAATGCAGATGATTGATTAATATTGAATGTCAAATATTCTTAATCTATTTATGAATTTGTTTTTCAACATATATTGAATAATTGTATGACTATAAATTGAATTACCAGTTATCGACTCTATTACCAAAACACGAAATGCAAGTGATATGTGTATAATTTTATTCGTAATCAGTTATGTACATGATACATATAAAGGTATCTCGCAGAATGACCGCGGTATTCCTTGATCTTTGCAATAACTATGGTAGAATAGGTGGTAAATACCTGTATTAAATTGCTCATGGGGATCATGTAGACAGGTGTCAATTCTGAGTGAAATTGTTAATCTCAACATGCCCCTATTGGTTATGGTAATATAAGCCATAAAAAAATCACCAAAAAGGCAAATGTTTAAACAAACCTTCAAACACAAATTCTCTGTCGTAATAATATCGAAGCACTAAGGTAATGATCATTTTTACAGAATGACTATCGGTGGTAATTTGTGCGAGATTGCGCTGCACACTATGTCATTGGCAACAAGGTATAACAATGTATGACAACATAAAGTATTTATACACACATTATCGACTCTTATAAAACCTGTATTTTGATCAGCAACCACGGTAAATATTATGGTCGGCAATGAAATGTGAGAATGGGCGACAATATATACCGGGCAACGACAGGGCAGCATAAGTTCACAATGCAAATTTTAGTACTTACACACCAAAGCTTGATACGTCAGCAACTAATTTTTCTAGACTTCCAACGTTAAACCAATTAGTGACGATGGCTATAAACTCAGCATGGACATCTGGTATTGCCTCGGACTGGAAATGCTAAAAATGCATACACATATCATGAAATAAAACATGAATAAAGATGCTGAGTACATGCAGGTGTGAATTTGTTACTGTAACAGTTTTAGTTAAACAAAATGTTTAGAGGAATATGGAATGAATATGACTTTTAAGAATATGTGTTTTAATTTCCTTGCAATTTATGTCAGGTACTAAACACATTGCGTGTATTTATTAAATCTGTGTAATATCATTCTTTACAATTGGTGGTCTAATCCTCGGTAGAACGATTAAAGCCCCCACTATCCCATCAGAACGTAGAGTGCCGGTATGTCCATGATACCAATGGGTCCCTGATGGCGAGGCAAGGAATCTGCATTAACAAAAATTAACTGCTAAGGTGTAAGAAATTGCATATAAAGTAAATTGAAAAAGATTTTGAGTCACCATTGAATTTCAAACTTTAAAGAGGGTGATCCGAGGGTGATCCAGAGCATTTGCAAAAGGGGGTGGAACCCAATGTTTTGTTTTCGGATTTGGGGAGTGTTGAAGAAACCGTATGGCAAAGTGGAATCATTTACACACGAATTACTTGGATTTCTTATACATGTATTACTGGGATTAATGGATATTAGTACAATTACTAACTATTACTGACAATTAGTCAGATTACTAAGTATTAGAGGGATTACTAAACATTGCATCTTGTAGGGTTCCTGAAAATCATTTTGCAATCATGAGAGTTTGTAGGATTACTGATAAGCGGTTGGGTGAATAAATATTGGCTGCATTGCTAACCATTATTATGAGAGTTAAATATTTAACGGAGTAATGATGACAAAAGCTTTTGTCTAGTAGTAGTTGTTTTCACCATGTGTGGGCTCAGAAATTATTCAAATTTAAAAACAATTGATTAAGCATAATCATGAGATATACATATTTCAGTAAACACCCCCTCACACAACAACCACACACACACAATTAGTGCATGTGTACATGCACAGCAATAATAACCAAAGGGTTTTAAGAAATTTTGAAAATCTCGAAAAAATGCAAAAGATTTACTTTATTTTAGTTGGATGGAATTTGCAATATGTAGAATTATAAAGTGTCGGGTACCTGATGCAGCAGAGAATTCCTTATATCATAAAAGTGTAACGAAATCGTATTGCATTTCCCGTAATATACCTCTAGAATAGTAGAAATCATTCTAGCATCTATAAAATGGCCTAATTTCCATTTGAAAGCGATGTAAAATAATGAAATCGATGTACTTAATAATTACCAAGTTTCATCCCGAAATTCCTCGTTCTTTCTCAAGCGCCGAATTGCATCATATCCATCCAGTTATTATTACATGCGCAGATGATAAGCTATGTTTACCACCTCGTCAGTCCCGTTGGGTAAAAATATAATTATTTATAACTGAATAGAGGGACTTGAATAAGTTATAAGAGCTGAATTGTAAAGTTGATAATCATATTATATTAGAGGAAATTAATGGTAAAGACCTGAATGAGCGAATTTAAGGATGGATGTTTTTGTAGGGATAGATATTTTTGTATGGATGTAAATATTTGAATAGTTGGAAATAATTGATGTACAACAGTTGAAATTTTCAGTAAAACAATCACCAAACGCTGTCTAATTTATCACCTGCTGATATATTTAAGATGAATAGAGATATGATGTTTACATGTAACATTCATATACTTCTACATATAATGCATTTGACTTAATGTCATGGTGCGGTACTGTTTCCTTTGATATTAGCCAGACTTTAAATCAGAAGGAAACCTTTAATTTCACAGAAGTTCAACACACTATAATTTCTAGGGGCGGAGTTTAGCTGTACTATAACGTCCACTGAACCGGACTATTAATTCCAAACTATGAACACAGAAAAGGAACAATTTTGTGACATTGAATGATGAAGGCATAAGAAAAGGAGCATATAGAAAAATGAAGCAAAACTGATGTGCCCATTCACACATATCGATAGATATGTAAATGCGTGTAATGATTCTAAACTGCAAAAAGCACGTTTTGTAGTGTATTTTGTAAAGTATGCAAAATACTTTAGGCGAAATGCGCCTAATCCGTCATCCGTGCGATTTCATTATCCATTATAATTCATATTTGAGATAACGTAATAGATAGCATTTTGAAACTCTTAAAAGTCAATGTCATCCATCTTCATGTCGAATGTAGCAATTTTCGTTCCTACTTCTAACTTTTGACAACATCTGACTTATTACGTCATATTACATGCAATTCCACAATGATAATATGAATATTCATGACAAGAAATTTACAGATACTTTCATTTGTATGGAATTTATTCCACGGAGGGGAGTGACAGTCTCTTCACTGTGCAATTCTACTGACACGCCCCTCTGTCCAATGAAATCAAAACGAACGAAAGCAAATACTGTAAATATAATTTACACGCAACGTCTTACTCCATTTACAAACAAAAGAAATCTTAGATACATGAACACTAACATATGTTTGAAGTTTCATATGTTGGAGTACGTCATATTTCGGATTGTTTTACCTTATATAGATTCGTAATCTGCTTTAAATGGTATACCACAGATGTTGGTCTGTATATGGCCCCCATTGCCGAAGAGTACCAAGGACTTCTGTGAAAAGGAACCTACATGTTTAAAGTTATATAAAAATACTAGGAATTACTTCCATTTCCTGATGCCGATCGCTTGGAGAAGGAACGATTACAACCTATGTTAAACCTTTTAGGTGTGATGCGACGGGATCAGATTCCAAACCTGGGAACTTCTGCTTTGTAGAGTGAATGTCCCAAGAATTAGGCCACCGCCAACTTTATTTCAGACAGTGATTTAATTATGCAATATCATTTATATCACCTTAAAAACAATCTTACAATTCATTCGCACAAAAAATTATATACATTTACACATTATATACATCATATCTGATACCACGCAATGGAATTTTAGACATGCAGCTTTGCTCAAGTGTAAAAGTTTGGATGTTTATGTATTTCATATGGGGGTCACTGAATGTTTTATAAGAAGTCCTTACAGACCTTGATGATTTACTGAAACGGACCATTAACACAGAGATAGAGTACGGGCCCAGGATAATTTACCAAGCAATGCATTGTCCATCTGAACGTACTAGTCTGTTGATCTCCGATTAAAATATGCAAAAAACGGAGCTTCTTTTTCAGTTTAATGTAAAATGATATCAATGTTGACCCACTCCCTAGCAAAATACTCGGGGCTCACCCTGATGTTAAAAAATACCTATATTGAAATGTTTGCCCAGGTAAAATTGGACATTGGGAAATCATAGCCGTCCCATCCATCCATGGAGTCCCCCGCTGAATCATCCCATGCCAATGTATGGATAGTGCCTCAATCCTCAGCTGATTACGGACAGTTACGGAAATCTGAAAATAAACAATATTCATATTGCATTGAAGTGTTTGCATTTGATAATTTTCTCTTGGCTCAGATAACGATATGATTTCTATAGCAAATCTACCTCAGTTGGAGGATTTGAAGTTATCAATGTATTCGCGGTATAAACAAAATAGCCGAAAACTGGATCCCACTCCCAATAAATTTCTTCATTTATACTATATGTAGTTTTAAATAGAGCAAGCTACTGAGTTGAGGCTATAAGTTGATGGTACAGTATCGTTTAACGTCAGTATTTTACAAATCATATGGTTGTTATAACGATTTTCTGATTGTCATTCAGTAGAGTATTGTCTGACGTGTTTAAAATCAACGGTACCAATTTTGATGCACCAGATGGATATTTCGACAAATAATGTCTCTTCAGTGGTGCTCAAGCCGAAATATTGGAAATCCGAAATCACAATAAACTTGTAAGAACTAAAAAAAACAGAGTGCCAAAGACTGGAGTCAAATTTGTCTAAGGATCAGAGCTATGCATGAGGGAGATAAACCGTTCTGCATATCTAAGCTAAGGTCAATTCAACTTAATTGATAGATTATAATATCAGCAGCCTCTCAAAAATCGGCCCGCCACGAATTTTTTTATTTTCCGAAACTTGCGATTTCCGGAAAATTTTCCTGTCCAACTCCGGTATTTACACTTCTTGTTTACATTTCCGTTATTGCCACGTGAAGAAAATAGATATGGTTTTCTTATGTTCATATGGGCGTAAATGGAAGAAAGGCATTAATGTTCTTCATATTTTGAAAAAATTTCTTATCTTTCTGTATTTGAAATTAAAGCTTAACCTGAAATTCGTCTGTGAAATAAGCATATAGATCGATATCCATCTGGCATTAAATGATGCACTTCTGTTGACAAACCCTCGTTTGTCATTAATATTTTTCTCAGAAAATAAAAATTAAACAAAAGGTATATGGGCCCCATCGCTCACCTGAGTCATCTTGGCTCATATTTAAAGATTTTTCTTAAATATTCGCATGCAAAACTTTGATCCCTATCATGGCCCCAACCTACTCCCGGAGGCCATGATTGTTTTCAAAATTGAATCTGGACTATGTCAGGAAGCTTTCATGTGAATGTAAATTTTTCTGGCCCAGTGATTTTTAATGATTTTCCCGATATATTTGTATGTAAAAATTTGATCCCCTATTGTCGCCTCATCTTACCCCCCGGTGGCCATCATTTTATTAAACGTGAATCTGCACTATGGCAGGAAGCTGTCATGTAACTTTCCTGGCCCAGTAGTTTTTGAGGAGAAGATTTTTACAGATTTTCCCTATATATTTATATGTAAAACTTAGATCCCCTTGTGGCCCCATCCTGCCACCGGGGGCATGGTTTTAACAAACTTAAAGCTCCACTATGTCTGGAAGCCTTCATGTAAATATCAGCTTTTCTAGCCCAGTGGTTCTTGAAAAGAAGATTTTTAAAGATTTTTCCTATATATTTGTATGTAAAACTTTGAAATGAATTTCTAAATTTTATCATAACAATTAAATATGCATCCGTATTTTCAAGCTAGTGACGAAGTACTTAGATACTGGGCTATAGAGACTTTCAGGGACTAATAGTCAACCAGCAGAGGCCACGACCCAGGGATGGTAATGTAAAAGTTATACGGTACAGTGTACCCATTTTGATGCACCAGATGCGCATTTCGACAAATAATGTCTCTTGAGTGATGCTCAAGCCGAAATATTGGAAATTTCATCAACCAACTGTAGTATGGTCGACTTTCAAATTTGAGTTTCGCATTCAAATCCCTTATGCAGAGATATTTGGTGGGTTTTTCTTTTTTTTTTTTTTTTCGTAATTCAAAATCCATCCTTTTCATGCAAACCATGAACACGTGAATTTCGAACGGTGTTGTCTGGAAAATTATTTTTAGTAACACTGCAGGTAAAGCAGCGTGCATTGTAGCTGCAGAACGTTAAGCTCTCTGTGGAAAAATTGAGACACTTATTCCACATAGATCTAGAGACCATTTGCGCTCCGTGAGTTGTTCGTAGAAACGCAGGAGTCAGGTTGCTCGTGTAGCTACAATAGTAAGTATAGCCAGTTACTTCCCTTTAGTCAGATGGATGTAGAACACGTAGCGGGTTGACGTGAAATCCATTTGTTAATTAATTTTCTCCAGTCAAATACATCCTTGTCCTTTCATCTTTGTTCTCATAAAAAGGGACATCACATAACATTTTCCGTGAATTGAAGCATACATGCACTTTTATTTTTTTGCAATATCTATACAACAGAAAATATCCGAACACAACATTTAGCTAACACGTCTTCACGTAGATATTTCAATGGCTGAATAAGATCGACCCTCTGACCTGATCCCATTATTTGAATGTCGTTAAATCCGTGTGTGGACTTGAACTGTGTGAGGGTATCACATGATGTGATTTATTACCAGTAAACAAAATAATAAATGATTTGGACATGTGTATTGTGGTGTTATATATGAATAATTCAGGGTATGACTTGTGTTTTGTGTAAGAGATATTCTCCCTTTTTTCTACTTTTTCTTGTTTACAAATCTTGCAAATATTTCCTATGAAGCCGTTTTGAGTCATATATTTTTATTTTCTTATTATAAATTATTGTTACATCATCAAGTCATATTAAATGTCTATATGTTTTTAATTGTAATTGAGCGTAATGGTTTTGTTTCAGCCTTTTACTAATTGTGTACTCAATAAAGAATACTGAACTTAACTACTCTTTGTTGTTTACCAAGACTTGCAAAGATTTATTATCAAGTCCTTTGGTGTCATGTATTTTTGTTATCTTGTGTTGATTTCCTTCTGTAAATCATAGATAATTTTGGTGTAGTATTGTCAACCACGGGTTATTAAGCAAAGTAATATTTAATTATGATTCAGTCAGTCATATTCATAATATTTCAAAATTCATAGTTACATCATAAAGTCACATGTAATGTCTTCATTTTCTGAATTGTAATTGAGTGTAACATTTTTGTTACAGCCGTTTACTAACTGTGTACACAATAAGAATGCTGAACTTCACTATAATACGGCTAGTAACCAATACATGAATCATAATAAAGTATATCATCAATAAAAAATAGCACCTTCTTTAGTGTAAGGTATTGTGCGATAGTTCAATCATTGAACGTCGCTTTGAAGTGAATAAATATTATCTAACTTCATATCTCATTTACACGTTTGCGATAAAAACTTTCTACATTTATTTCTTGTCCCATTAAAAATAATAATAAGAATTACCATTTTGCGATGTCTTTTATTATTTGTCATGAATTTCAATTGAAGAGGTTTTAAGTAACATTTTACCAACTGGTCTATCAAATTCAAAGAATTGACCGTAATATGTAAAAGTATATATGAAAACCATTTTAAAAGAATATTAATGAACTTTTCAGAATATCTAATTGAAGCTAATAACACTACTCACCCTGACCCACAAACAATTACAGAAAATCCAATAGCCCCCTGTCGTTCCCTATCTTTGCTGTAGTTACGACGTTGTGACATATTCTTCTACTTTAAGTATCAAAGATCCTGACGAATAGCTGGATCTAAAGTAACTCTAACATTTAGTTCTAAAATTACATGCACAGTGCACTTCGTTTGGAAAAATTGCGACGAAGTTTCATATCATTCGTTAACATCAACAAATCGCTAAATTATGTAGAAACTAAATACATGTAAAACAACTTTCACAGACTTTATCTTTAAATGATACCGTGGGTATCCGAGTTAGGATAGGTCCTAAGTACCCCTTACTTGTCGCAAGAGGCGAATAAATGGGGGTTCTTCCAATGAGACCGCAAAAATCGAAGTCCTCTGTCACAGCAGGTGCGGCAGGATAAAGATCCCTTTCTGCTCAAAGGTTGTAATCGCTGAGTATAGGCTTAAATTTTGCGGCCCTTCATCGGCAATGGTGAAGTCCCCATATGAGTGAAAAATTATCAAGTGAGGTGCTCAGCAATATACAACCAATAAACTTACATCACTATGAAAGGTAAAGATAACGAACAGTGATCAATCTCATAACTCCTATAGGCAATACAAAATAGATAGTCGGACAAACACGGACCCCTGGACACACCAGAGGTGACTATATCAGGAGTTTACTCACCACTTGGTCCTCATACACGACTATATCAGGTCCAGGAATCTGTCCATTGATAGCGTACACTAACTTGTAATCTCCGTCTCCTGGGCTCACAGTGTCCCTGAACTCTGTAAACAGAAGTGAACCATGAGTCTTTGTTAGGTATTCAAGGTTGATCGCTACACCAAAATATTGTTCGTTAAAGTACATATATGTAGTTCTTATGGCGTATGAGTTCACGATTGCAAGAATGATATACATGTAAGCGCCCAATACGCCACTTCCGAGATATAAGATTTTCTTTCATGGAGGTATGTTCAGTCTTCTATTGAACTGTTGAACGCTTGTATGGGTAGAAGATGTATGCATATAATATAGACTAGCTATGTTAATAAGGATAAAAGTTACATTTGTGTGACATCGTAATTTTTGTTTATATCAGCTGTTGGTATGCTTTAAAGTGACTATATGAAGAGTAATATTTGTTTTGGTTATTAAATCATATTTGTAATTATTGTTTTATTTCCTCTTCTGCTCGAGTGATACCCTAATCAAAGAAAGATGGTGATTATTAATTTTTGTTGGAGCTATTTTATTATCAAATACTCATAAACTTACTAAAAGTGTGTGTCCAAGCAGTTTGAGTGGTTGCTTGATGTCGGATAATCATCCTTTCGGCAATATATGAAGACAGTGGTAGGCATCTATACCCACCTCATGTGGAATGAAAGTATGTTTTGCGTCTCAATCTACGTAAGAGATCCACAAAGGGAAACAACTATTGGGCAACTCGGAAATTTAATATTATTATATAAGATTTTGTTTTGAACTTGAACTGAGTTCAGTCTTGACGCTCGATTAGAACAGACTTCTATATTGCCACATACGAGGACTGTTCAATATATAATGTGCATTGTACCACAGTGCAATACTCTTGAGTAACGCTATTCAATACCTTTCCAAAGGTATAAACACGATCCTTCAACTCCATATAGTTTTAAACTTAAAGCCATTTCAATAGAGCCAGTCGTTGACCATCGTTGTAAAAATGATTGGGAAACGAGTGGAGAACATTGAGGAAATTAGAGCTTATATAAAAGTTCGCACAAAACTCGGTCATTCGGTAATACAGATTTTTACTGAATTGGGGGAAGTTTATGGGTCTGATAAGGTATCTTATGAGACAGTTCGTAGGTGGAGAAAGAAATGCCTGACTGGCAAAATCTGGCAGACCTATGACTGTAAATGTCTCAAAAAATCAGGAAAATAATTGAAAGTGAAAACAGATACACGATTCGTGATATTGCCAAAGCTATTGGCATATCGCTATCGCGGGTGCATTTCATTTTGAAACGTATTGTGAAAGTACAAAAGATTTCCTCCAGATGGATATCGCATATATTGACAGATGACCAAAAACGGGTACGAGTACAAACCGCTAAGCACTTGCTCAAAATGTTTCCCAAATTCAATCAGACAATTTGCAAACATTGTTACTGGTGACGAAACATGGGTTCACTATATCGAACCAGTAAGAAGAAGTGGAAACAAAATATGGCTAACTAAACACGGTAGAAGACCTGTAGTTGCCAAAAGAGCCATAAGCACGAAGAAGGTTCTTCATTGCATATTCTCCTCATGTGTTGGTATAGCCGTACAAATTCCGGTGCCTAAGGGCAAAAGTGTTACAGGTCGGTGTTAACGAGATGTAACACTCAAAAGGCTCAAAAAATATTATCATAAACGATACCCTACAACACAGGATGACATGTACACCTTGAACAAAATACCAAGGTACCCAAGTCGGTAAACACATTCGAAACTGTGCCAAAAATTTCAGTCCGAAACTATTTTCCCTTTTACAAATTCCTGAGAGATACTACGGAAACGGAGCGTGAAACTAAAGAAAAGTTGTTTATTCGAGGATACAAACCTGCATTAAACGCTCCATAAAATGCAAAACTTTTTAAAATTGAGAAACATTCTCACACATTATAAATCTGTTTTATTTAATTGGTAACACATAGGTCAGAAATCAACTGCTATGTAAACAAACTTGTCATTATTATTGTACATGTTGTATATTTTATATCTTGCACAGACCAAAGCCTGGCTGTGTTTTTATTTATTATTTTTTCTTTCATATAATATTTCATTTAAGAGGTACATGTAAACAACACTTTTGAGCGATTCACAGAGAATTTGCCTCAAATTCAAATCCGTTCATATTGACCATGAAAGTGTTGTTCACTTCTTATATTTATATTCATTTACTAAAGCACTATTTGCTTACATTGCTTGTGTAAGACAGGAAATATTTTGTTGCATAAAACGAACTACTAGCTTCTGTCACAGTCGTATTCTGACGTACATCAAAACATAGAGAAAACGTCACATTTCGTCTTACCCTGTCTTTTATCAACAGTGCACGGTGCACTGTATTTTGGAGCTAGAGATAACAAGATTCGAATGATAATCCACGTAAGTTCACAATCTTAATCCGAGGTGTGACTTTGCGAGATCTTTGTAACATAAGTATTTTTTCTAATCATTACGCTATCTCAGTCACGTGCTTTAAACTGGTTCAGAATCCGTTCGTATACAATATGAAGGGATTGTGTCGCGTGCTGAAATTGCATGGTTGGTTCATAGAGGAGAATGCGATTTGTAATATAAATATAACGTTGTATCATGAAGTCATGATGATCTTTGTTAAAGCGTCAATACAATCCGTCACTTTTGACGCCATAGCTAAATCTATAATGTGTAACTAACCAATAATGTCATATTGAAAATGAAACCGGTTGAGTTATATTCGGCGTTCTAATTTTACTCTATTATACTATTACTTGTGTGGATAATTAAGGAATGACTTTAATTCTGGAGCAAGTTATACGAGTATAACCTGTTTTGGGTCGTCAATTGTACGTTTTTTTATAATCCGCTTACAAAGATACTAACATTCGTTTATCAAAATGTACATAAACTCGGAAAAATACAAATCAACTGAGCCGCGCAATGAATCAGCAACAACTTCGAAGCGTTTAGCTGTGAAGGTCGCAATCTTTAATCTCAGTTCTACAGAGCCTACCCCATTTATCAAAATATTGTAGACTATCGAAGGTGAAGTTTGTCATGATAGAAAATATGTGTAGACTATGCATGTAAAGCGTATTTCGTTCCCTTTAGAGATAGAGATCGACTTTGAAGTCGCTCATCTCCGACAGATTGAGAAAATACGGGAAATTACATTGTTTAGGCCTACCCAAAATAAATCTTCAAATATCAGAAAATGCAATAATTTGCGGCTTTTATCTCTGTGAAAACTTCTACTACATGAAAACTTACCCTTGGATGCAACGTTGTCGCTAAAAGTAAATCCGACACAAGAAAATATGTAAGCAAGTGACAAAACGCGATCCGCATGTCAATGTGTCTGACGTCATGTGATAAAATGTGACGTGTGGATGTTTGTTTGCTTTGTTGAAAGTGATTCAAAACATATATGGCTTTTAGTGAACACTTCCCAGAAGGAAGGAATAAATAAAGAAGCTTGAAATGTCTTAGGAAATATTTTACATCTGCACTTGTGTGTACCGGTACATGTACATTGCATAATCGCTGTACAAGTATGTATTTCTGTCTGCATAAAAAAGGATAGTTAGAATACAAAAAATTAAACAGCAATGGATGATACAAAAAATAATTGATAGATGATTCAAGACTTTTCTAGCTTCTTTAACAATGATTATTCATAATTCATCGTATCAAAATGTCGAAATGTGGCATTCATTGTTGACTTATCAAACCATATATGCATGATGCACATATAGTTGAACTATATACATTAATACTATTTAAAAGTTTATTTTGTAATCAATTTTAAAACTACCTTAATATTTTCATGAATTTTCTTTCTTAATCAATAATGCAACTTGTTTATGAGTATCATTTTGTTTCTATCCTGTTGCTTTAGAAAGGATTTTGTTTTATTGACTTGTTCAAAAATATGTACATTGAATTATGGGTACAAACGTTTGCAAAATACCTCCATTTTTTAACTCAATGATAAAATAAACCGGAATCGGAAACCTGCTTGTTCTACTGTTCAAAATATATTCAGTCTAAACAAAGCATACCACAAGGAGTGAAATAATCTTTTTCTTGAATGCACAGACCTGTATCATTGCTTTTCATAGTGGAAATGGGGAGGTAAATTCTGTAAAAATATTTCTACTCTGCTCCCGTTTACTAATGACATGGAAGAATTGTACAGGTTGAAATATTTGTAGATGTTCCATGCCACTATTCGCATTTTTGTCACAACTGCAGGCAAGCAGCAACTGTCATGATAGAAATAGAGAATTATACATATATATTTCTGATTGATGTTACATATAGGAAAATGTATATATATATAACCATTGGTGAACCCACCCCAACGAATATTAAAAAATAACAACCAAGCATGCATATGCAGCCAGATTCATTCTGCTCATTTGTCAGCTGACATGTTTTTATATTCTTATTAAACAGAATTTGTTTGATAGGTTCAACAAAAAAGAAAAAAAATCTCTTGTTGTGGCCTTCAACTCGACATTTAGATATATGATGTTTTATCTATTAACAATAATCATTTTCATTCATATGTCGATTCGATATATCCATGTGAACTCGGGATAAAAGACACTACAGAGTCCTCCATATGTGCTTTGTATTTAGATATTGTATTGAAAATGAATATTAACGGCAAATTAACAACTCAAATTTATGACAGATGTCATGATTTCAGTTTATCTATCCTCAACCTCTCATATCTATTATCAACATTCAATTATCAACTGTATTTTATGTTTATATCTCTTTACTGATCGAGCTTGTTCTGCGTATGATTAGTTTTCCAATCGAGGCAGGTTAAATCAAAAGTCTTGTATATCCAGGGGTCCGTGTTTCCCTACTTGCATTCTTTATGGATGATACGAGATTGATCATTGTTCGTTATCTTCAATTTTTCATGGAAAAGGTTGATAAAATAAAGGAAGATTTTAAAACACCTATGGGAGTCGACCCCCTTTCGCTTGGTCAATAAAGCAACTATACTATACAAAATTTAAAAGTTTATACATAGGCACCACAAACGATGGCTACTGAAGAATTGTAATAGTTCCCTTTTTGCCATCAGGAATACCGAAATATTAATTGATTTTCAAAGTTTTCATCATGGTAATCCTTAATGATAAACAAAGTAGACGGGTCTTAACACCAAGGACAACATTCAGTTTAGGAATATGAATAAACCTCGAGGTTTCTCCGTTTGCAAATTACGTGACATTATTCGCTCGGTCATTGTAAATTGTGACCATGATATTTATATCACAGTGAAGTTATACTTTAACTTAATGTATACATTTATGCTGTATACATGATGTTTCTTTGGAATGGATGTTATTCGTTGTGACACTGCTAACACCCAACACGTTTGACAATTCAAATTACCAAAAGCACATTCGGTCATAGATTGGTTAATTGTGTCTTGTTCAACGTCTCACTCGAGAATTTTTCACTCATATGGAGACGTCACCAACACCGTTGAAGGGCTTTAAATTTAGGCCTTTGTTCGGCGCTTACGGCCATTGAGCACCTGCTCTGAAAAGGGGCATCCGTTTTTAAGGTCGACTCCGAGGATCCGTGACATTCACACCTGATGCCGAGCGTTTGGCGATGGAACTGTCACTACCTGTTTTAACGACTTAGATCTGTCGCAGCCGGGATTCGAACCCCGGTCTTCTGCATGCGGGGCGAACGCTCTAATGCCTAGGTCACCGCGGCGGTTCCAGTCATAGATAAACCGCCGCTGAAAAAATGAAATTAGAAATCAGTACAAATCTTTTTACTATTCATCTAGTTATTTTCAAATAAATACGGAAAATATATGTAGAATTCTTAACCGTCAACATACGTTTCGTGTATTATGATGTACTAAATATATATTACAAGTGGTCACAAAAAATAAAGACATCCCTCTCCATTTCTCGGGCTTGGGTCCAAGGTTTTAGTGCATATTCGGGTTCTTTGTATCTAGAGCGAATTTGCCTTGAAACAAAATATAATAAATATCTGGGCTGGTATATATATTTTTTAAAAATACCTTGATTATTTATATTTTAAAAATAGTATGTGTAGCGAAAATACATATACAGTATACGTTTGACTCACTTTTGCCTTACGTCAACATACAATTAGGTACACATCATATTCGGACAAAAGTTTACTCTGTTCCATTGAGAGTTACCTACGTTATTTTAAGAAGCCACAGCTAGTCTATACTTGGATTTTTCAACACCAGGATATAGACTGAGCTATATGATTATGGATGTTGCCAATCACAGGCTCTTTAGGCCACAACGGGTCATGGATGATATTCCTTCCAAATCATGCCGCAAATTCCGTAAGTTCAAATTTACAAACAAATGACCAGATGCCGTCAACATAAGAAACTTTCTTCGTCATAAAAGAGTTCAGTCGTGTATTCCAACTCATTTCAAGTTCAAGTCTACACCCATTATTTCCTACAAATATAATTTTACTATTGCATCCAAACTTTTTAATTATAAACAAACTTTGCAGTGCCTAGATATAGACCATCTTATACTTAATCCACCTACGTGTTCTTGGTCTTCATCTTCTTTCAACTATAGTCCAGCTGAACATGTCATTACTGGTGATGTAGATATATAGTCCAGCTGGACATGTCATTACTGGTGATGTAGATATATAGTCCAGCTGGACATGTCATTACTGGTGATGTAGATATATAGTCCAGCTGGACATGTCATTACTGGTGATGTAGATATATAGTCCAGCTGGACATGTCATTACTGGTGATGTAGATATATAGTCCAGCTGGACATGCCATTACTGGCGATGTTGATTTAGATGAAAATGAGGACCTCAACACACTTTTTCTAAAAGGTCCTAAATACAGAGAACCTCGATCTTTCAATTGGCGACAAAACTTCATCTCTATTATGAATTATGTCAAGGATTATGCCAGATGATGGGTTAAATATTAAAAAAAAACTTGATACAAAGTTGATAGCAAAATTGAAAAGATACAGGAAAGAGATTTATTTATGATGATTACAAAAGCATGTATGAAAATTTATTAAATCAATCAAAATTGCCATCATTGAAAACTAGGAGAATGCGAACATTAGCTCTGGAAACTTTTCATTCACAATATCAGTCCAGTTTTTCTACAAGATTTAGTTGTTATAAAAACCCTTTCATATAATTTTAGATACACAAATACAGCTGAAATACCCAAATCAAGAACAACCAGGTATGGGATTAAAGCTTTCAGATATGAGGCAACAGAGCTCTGGAATTTTCTACCAAATAATGTCACACACTTTTCATCATACAGCCAGTTCTCAAATTATATCCTAAATTGTTGTGGGGAAGTAAATTGTAAATGTAGCTCATGTAGACTCCAGTTTCTTCTGCCTAAGTCTTGAATTTTCAAACTAATCTATTATTGTTACCAGTCAAAGTTTACTTGTCCAACTATGTTAGTGCTGTGAATCTTACCCTTCATTCTTCTATACTAGTATATGTCTGTGTTTTATAGTGTCCCTGTATATCTATGCATGTTTTATGTTTCCCAAATGTATCAGTAATTTGCTTTTTACCCACTTTCTGCCCCTGAATATGTCTGTTCTGTTTTCTTTTTTTTTCTTTTGTTGATATAGTATGTGTCTTCATTCTTCTATACTACATGTAGTATATGTCTGTGTTTTATATTATCCCTGTATATATATGCATGTTTTTGTTTCCCATCTATATTATTTCTTTGTATCTTACCCCTTCTTATCCCTGATTCTTCTATATGTATCTGTATTTTATATAGTCCCTGTATATATATATGCATGTTGTATGTATCCCATCTGTATTAGTGCTTTGCTTTTTACCCACTTTTTACCCCTGCATATGTCTGTTCTGGGGGGTCTCTTGATATAGTATGTGTATTTTGTTACTTTTTATTTAAAATATGTTTGCTTTTATGACCGTGCATGTATAAATACTATTTGTGCTAAGTGGTTTATGCTATAGAGTGGGTTAAAGAGCTTTTCAGCTCATGTTACTTGTTTATTGTAATTCATTTTAAACAAAAATTACTTATTTACATTGTCAGAATGGATTAAAGGCATAAGAGAGATATCAAAATCCAGCATTAGACGTATTAAAACTAAAGTATGTACCATCTATCCTTCTGTGTTTAGTAAACCAGAAGTAATAAAAGAATTAGATAGGTTACATGAGGAATATGTTTTGGTGCCAGCTGACATAGCTTGTAACAACATTGTCTTTGTTTGTAAGCCTCATTATTACAACTGTATTTTAAATGAACTTAGCATTAATTCCACATTTGTTAATCGTACTTATACTCCAACTACCCTTTCAAAACACGAAATTCTACAAAATCATGATTCAGTTCTACCAAGCACCTATCTTTGCTCGTCACAAAAACATTAACAACTGTGAAGGAGAAACCTCAAACGTACTGTGCGACTACATATACCAGAAGCGGTGTAAATCTTCTGTGGATTCTAAAACATTCTAAACAACTTTTAGTAAACCTGAGAGCGTGATACTTTTCTCAAATCAACAACATCAAAACGAATCGTTTTTTCAACACTTTACATTACCATTCCTCACGATCAATTAAAGACTATACAATTTGAAATCATAGACAGCTGCTTTTTCAACAAAAATGGAAATCGGAAATATCCGCATCTACTGATCAGTCATCCAAAAAACTGCTTAGTTAAACACCATTCTGATTCCATGCACAAGTACTTTGAAGTTGAAATAAAATATATATTGGAGTTCCTCATTGACAAAATCTTCGTAGTCTTTGGTGATCAGGCTCCGGGATCTTGAAACTGTCTTAAACTTTAAGATTGTCTTAAATCAATAAAGTTGCACTTAAATCTTAAGACTGATCTTAAAGTGGATCACAAAAAAATCACTTAGGCTTAAGATTGGTATTTTGTCTTAAATTTTAAGACTGCCTTGGAGCTGTCTTAACTTTCTAAGACTATCGCTAAGTTCGTTCAAAATGGCCGCACTGGTTGCATTTTTGAGGCGAGTAAGAGAAAATTAACGTGATGTCCGTCGTTGAAAATGTCTGTCCCTACCATGAAGCGGACAAATCATTTATTTAAGAAACAATAGACTGTCGGTAGATCGAAAACAGGATCTAGACGTTGAAAATCATATAATGAAAAAAAAAAATTGTTTTTCTTTAAGCAGAGTATTGACATAAAAAGTTTGTTTACAGGAAAAGAAGTCAAATCCATGTAATCGAAAAGTAACACCGCTAGCCCAGAAAAATTGAGAGCGGGTGTTTTCAAATATATATGCATAAATATGACTTCTTATGTGATCAAAATATCGCAGGATTGATCGCCCGATTGTCCGTTTCACTGCCTGATACTAGTTCGTAAAGTAGATGTAAATGTGAAAGTAGCACGTACACATACGACCGTTTCACTAAAAAGTTACTACAAAAGAACATGTATTTACCTGACTGAGTTTGTTGACAATGTGGAAGAAGAAAACAATCATTACTTGCAGTCTGCATTTGCACACGAATAATGTGCAGTCCGAGCCCGAATTTGAAATTAATTAGAGTTATCCTTCTTTGCTACATGTACACACACAATCGACAAAATAAATAAAGGCATTGAATTTAATAAAATTATCGCTTCAATCACTCTTACATTTCCACTTTCATTCATTACTACTTTTAGAAAGAGGGAGGTGACGGGGTCAATACATCAAAATTTGTATGCACATGTATGTAATAACGAAAATAAGTTTCTTTTTAATAAGGGGGTGGGGGTGGTACATGTATGTGCCTGCGTCAGCATTAGTGATCATAAACTAGACTTTTTAGACACTGACTATGTTATTTAAGTCATTTATTTTTTATATCTTTTTGTTACCTCTACGCAAAAGAGTTCCTTGTTGCTATAGCAATTTAAGATTCTAGACTTAGACTTAAGTTAAGACAATCTTAGTTAAGATTTGCTTAAGTTCGTTTTGTGATCCATTTAAGTCAGCAATCTTAGCTAAGTTCAAATCTTAATTTAAAGTCAAAATTTTGACTTAACTTTAAGACAGTTTCATGATCCCGGAGCCAGGTCTTCCAACAGTCTGTTGGAATCCCATGGGCACGAATTTTGATCCTTTGTTAGCACACCTGTTTATATTCCTATGAAGAAGAATTTATTCAAAAACGTTTACGTGAGAAGAGAAAAGTTCTTGCTGTGTTAATATCTCCAACTGATTCGATACTCAAAAGTTTATAGTCTGTTTTTAAATCGAAGCAGGCTACTGACAAACAAGGTGATGGTGCAGGAGTTTCAACAGTATCGTTTAAAGTCAGCGTTTTACAAATTCTATGGTTGTTATGACGATCTACTTTGTCAACACAACCTATAATATCGATTGTAAGGCTGTTCTTCGCATACTGATTTTGACTACAGTGTAAGGATAGCTCCGTTTACATGATCAAGATGTAGGCCACACGACAGGTGTGACCAGTCGACAAGGAATACTTACTCCTCCAAGGCATCTGATTCCACTTCTGTTATATCCAGGAGTCCGTGTTTGCCCAACTCTCTATTTTGTATTGCTTATAGGAGTAATGAGATTTATCACTGTTCGTTATCTTCACTTTTCATGGATAAGACCATATACTATGGATTATAATGATTCTAATGGGTAAAATCTTTATGTACAGGTAAGATCATCATGTGCATAAAAGATAATTGTCGACAGGTAATAGGGATATGTACTTGCAAGATTACAATGTTAATAAAAGATAATTGTCATCAGGCAATACATTTATTGTTAGGGATGAGTAATACCATTGTGTACAGGGACCCCTCCCCAGAGGTAATATGATTATGTATAGGTAAGATAACTTAGAAAGAATAAGATCAATATGTATATGTCAACTGACGTGATTGTGTACGGGCACAGGTAACATCATTCTGTACATGGCAGCTGACATGATTGTGTACGGGCACAGGTAACATCATTCTGTACATGAATCATCATTATGTATAGTCATATAAAGGTAAGATCATTATCTACATCCGTGTAATGGTAATATCACTATATCGATCAAAGTAGCGTACAATATGCATACCATCTATTAACGTACATCGAATTGTTATACATTTAGACACCAACCATACGCCTCAATTTCATAACAGAATATATTTACATGCAATTTATGTCTAGATTCTTTACATAGCTAAGTAACAAATTTATATGCAAAAATCAACACTTTCTCCAAGGCATTGTTTAAAAATAAACATAAATTAGATATAGCTGAACTTTATTCCCAATGAACGAGAGATGTGTGTATGTGAATTAATTGTAGATAATCATTTACAAAATAATGATAATAATTAATTATCATGTTGAACATAAATCAAATCTATCTACGGTTTATTCCCCAGGTACGAAGGATTTGCTGTGCATGTAAAATATTTAAACAATCGTTTACATTCTCTCTATGCAAGGTGAAGATAATAAACAGTGATCAATCTCATAACTCCTACAAGCAATACAAAATAGATAGTTGGGCAAACACGGACCCCTGGACACACCAGAGGTGGGATCAGGTGCCTAGGAGGAGTAAGCATCCCCTGTTGACCGGTCACACCCGCCGTGAGCCCCATATCTATGTTTCCTTTATCATTCTTATTAACTGAAACTGAAGTTAAATATCTGAAACTTTTGACTTTTTAAATATACTAATCAATGTGTGTGAAGATAGTTCACCTAATCTGACTGTTGGCTAACCACAATCTAGTTCATCACTATCATTAAAAATGTAAAATTGTAAATGTTAAATATGTCTTTCGGGAAGCAAAGTCATAGGCGTAGCTTGGGTTCAAATATTACCGAGGCAGGGGGTCTGGTATCGACATTTTAACAACGTAAAAGGTGGGGTTTTTTTACCGAGGCAGCTGCCTCGGTTGCCTCAATGGAAGCTACGCCACTGAAAGTAAATCAGATGATATAATCCAAGCATTTTCACAACAGCATATTGAACGCTTTAATGAGAATAAAATACAAGAGGCAATAAGAAGAAAAAGGATCTGAATATGAACGGATATTTTTTCTTTTAAAATGCATATTTGAATCACCTTTAATATCAATTTCGATCGTTCGTGGCGACATAAATCTTCACTGACTTATAATGTATAGACATGTAACACGGTGTTAAAATGGAAATACGATTTATGAATGCACTGTTGTATATATACCATGCCACAACTCATATAAAGTTGAATTTCTTCAGGATAAAATGACTGTATTGAAATTTTGAAAAAAAATAATTTTTAAAGTTACACAATCCGTCTTGTTCCCGAGGCCAGGACCACAGTTTTACTCGTATTCTGACTTTCAAAATTCATTACGTTGAAATCAAAATATTATTGTCAAAGATGTATACTTGAAAAAGTGCGGTGGTTCTTTCGATATATTTATACTATATTTGTGATGTGAAATAGTTAAATCCAGTTTGAAATTGTAAGTAATGTTATCAACATTTTCAAGTGGTGACTTACCTTCTTTGGAAATAGGAGTGAATTCATCTTCACAAGTCACTACACTCGGTGCACGGCGCTGAAGAATGCTGTCTTTCACAACCACTGGTTTATATTCAGGGTTTCTGATATCGGAATAGTTATATTGCATCATGGTGAATTTATAGTTGACGTTAAATTCAAAATGACACACATCATTTACACAGTTACCAGATGGTTTCACCACCCGACATAGACTTATACCTGTAGAGAGAAAACAAACAAGAACTCCCAGAAACCGAGTCATTGTGCAGTCTATGAAACTGCTAATCACCATCTTCGATGTGGAACTAATGATCACTACAGTTTGAGTGACGGACCCAGACTGTCGTTTCATTGCATTAATTAAATTTGGAGCATTGTGATTTAGTGTATATTTGAAAGTATTCTGTCACTCAAGGTCATTTGCTAATCAGTTTCATTATTATTCGACAAACGTATCAAACCCATCACCACACATCTCAACAAAAACTGCGAGTTAGACGTATAAATTTCAGTATTGTGCATTTTGATGCGTTATATGAAACTCGATGAAAAATGCTTCCGCCATAAATCATCCTAACTGCAATTTCATTTCCTAACACAGTTTGAATATTGATATTATGCAATCTAAAGTTTCAATACTAGTTGATAATCAGAATACTTATACTGGAAAGAACGATACGGTAGGTATAGGGGTTTTGAAAAGATTCACCAGTCTCTCTCTCTCTCTCTCTCTCTCTCTCTCTCTCTCTCTCTCTCCAATAAAGTCCTTATGATCTGAATTTAAGATGCAATTATGTAAATACGGGAAGTTTAGAAATAGATTTTGAAACAATTTGTTAAGGGTTTTGATTAGCATAATAAATATTCCTCTTACATCACTATGGAAAGGTAATATATTGACATTTTTTTACTTTCTAAACTTTTATAATCTAATTGAGCATAAAGAAGACTAAAAATATCTGCTAGCAAGAAATCTGAAAGCAACCAATTTGATTTCTTAAATTACTTTTGTTACACAAGTAATTTCAATTGAATTTTAAAATACTAAATGCTAATGACCTAAATAGGTAATGCAATCGCTTCCTTTTGCAGCAGCGAATGAATCTGACATAAGTAATGTATCGTCAACACATCAATGCGTCATCTCCTTTGAAAATGTTTTTCGTGATAAACGTCCGTACGTACCATAATTCTTCACTTTTCAGTTCAAAAAAGGTTTAAAAGCAATTTAACGTTTGTGAAATGATTCGTATGTTCAATAAAGTGTTTGCATTCAAAAAGCTCTACTTCAAACATTCGATGCCATGATTCTCATGCACTCTCCATTCTTCCTACATGATTCTTGTGTTGTCACCTGTGATTCAATAAAAAGTCAGTTCATGGAGTTGGTTTATATTTCTATGTTGAGATATTGCAAACTTTAACTTTGATTGCAGCGTGGTCCAATCGTCAAACCAATTTTCAACAATCTATGTTTTCGATATAAGGTAAACTTTTAAACTGTCTTGATATTTCAATTATTCACTAAAAGTGCAAAGTCATTTTCATGAAATTTGGTATGCAATCTCCATAGGGAAGGGAGACACAAGTTGTGTTTTATGGATGTTGTACATCTACGACCTGAAAGACAAAATTATTTTTTTTTAAAAAACCAGCCTGTCTTTAAAATATTTCTTCATTTTCGGGGCATATAACAAAAGAACTGTTTGTAAAAGAGATGACAATCAGGGCTCCTCTACCACAATAGGGCAATTCGTGATCCCTTAATGGTTTCTGTAGTGAGAATGTGATTTTCCTTTTAGTCATCTAGCCTTTACATAATCAAACTGAAAATATGACAATAAAAATAAAAGAGAAAAAACCATAACCCTTGTAGCTGAGGTTCTTATATGCTTCATTCAGCGAAAATGTGTTAATTCTTAGACAATTATTAAACAACTAAACCAAGAGTATTACCATTTATTGAGAGAAGCTTCTACAAAATTGTTAAACGTACATGTATGTCCCCCTGTTCAGGGGGTCTCATGCTAAGATGGTTTCTGATATTCAAAATGTTTGAATGAAACGCGAGGATGGTGAATATAAGCAATACAAAAGAGAGAGTTGAGCATACACGTACCCCTGGATATACCAAAGGTGGGATCAAGAGGTTGAGGGTTTTAATTAGCATAAAGCATAAGCATCCCCTAAATGTGTCATTTCTTCAAACATCTTCTGATCATCAAATAATCAAACTGGACACAATATTGTCAACCTATCATCAAAATTGGTATCTTATAAGTTTTACATTCTAACTTAATATTGCGGGGAAGCCTTGTGATCTTCATAAGGACGATTGTAATCATTTTAGTTATTTTTTGACAATGACAGGCTCTTCAAAACGACCTTTCCCCATCTGTCATTTTATATGGAATTATTAGTGTGGTCAATTCTATAGATCAACAATTACAAGAGAGATGATCCTAGGGAAGTTTATTCACAGCATTATATGAAATATAATGCAATAATTACCAATAAAAGAATTTTTTATTGGTAATACCGCATTTTAAAAGTAGTTTTAAAAGATAAGATAAGATACATTTAGGTGCAATTGAAGTAAATTCACATTTGGTTAGATGCTTTCTAATTTTGTATATGAGTCTGCTATTTCTAATGATACGTTTCCCGTACCAATACCTCGTTTATATCAATCAAATATTGTTAAACATTTGACGTAAACTACCATGTTACTTAAGTCCCCATATTGACAACATTTTCTTCTCGTTTGATTATTGAAAACACTGCTTGCTTCGGCATAATAGTTTTACATATAAATTGACTTGAACGTATCCTTTTCCATGCGTGATTTTATTTTGTAAAAGAAAGATGAATCAATTTATTTTAATACTTTTTAATTGAGCCCATATTTGTCGACTAATCTTACTCAGCTTTACTTGGGTCCAATGCACCATGTTACTTGACTTTCACAAATTGTTATGTAAATATATCACTACCAAATTTGTAAACTCCATACCCAATGGGTGCAGGATTTGAGGACTATGGCGGAGCTTTATTGCTGATACATGTATGTGCTATTTCCTTAAAAATCAACTTCTGAACAAACAGCAGTTATTCGAAAGAACTTTCTATCCATGTAGGCTATGAAGTTCCTGCCCCTTTGTTTCCGGAATGATAGATGTCGGGCGAGGTTATCTTAATGTTTCATACACTGAGAATATATTAGTTCTTTTAGTATTGTCATCTTGACACCAAAACATCAAACCTGCCAACGCATAACAATAATGAGAAAGAATTGTTTATTCTTTTCCATGGTTCAAGGATATTTTTTTCATACTTGGGCGGAGGTTGCATTATCACATAATAAAATAGTTTGATTTTTTTTAAAAATGTTCTTCGAAACAGCACACATCTAGCATATAGGCAGACTGCATAGCTGTGATGGGTAAGGGGTAATTACCGAATTACCGAAACTGAATTTCTAATGTCTTTATCAATAGTTCGAACACTATAATAGAAATATTGATGCATATGTATGGATCATATAGAGATAAAACAGTTTTATAATAACCTTCACCGTTATTTGTGAACACACAATAAACAAATTAAGCCGATATCAATAGTACCAACACATAAGGAAAATATACCACAGAGTAATCACCGCAATATTTGTCCACATGTCCATCTTCTGTCCACCATTCCCACTTTTCAACTAGATAATAAACATTGTAATTAAAAGACATTAGAAGCTGATACTTAGCATCAAATTTGCATACGGCTACATGATGTGTAATGATTGGTCACAACATCTGAAGACTAATTAGTTTTCTGGGTTTGGAGAGTACATTGAATGTACTCAATCCATGGACCAAAACTGTCGTCCTTGAAAATATTAAGACATATGTGTCGATATTACAGTTCATTTGATCCGCAACGTGTATCAGTTTGTGATTGTGCAACAGTTTCTTCTCCATCACATTGTTGCTTTGGCCTACGCAAAAAACAGATTCGAATTGCGAATACAAATTCCATAAATGTTCTACGTAATACGAACGTGATTGAAATATGCCGTTAATTGGTTACAATATTTCTCAATATTGACCAACGGGTCTGATCGGCATATTGGGTAAACAGCATGGGTGACCGGTCGACAGGGTATGCTTACTCCTCCTAAAACATGGTCCTACCTCTGGTGTATCCAGGGGTCCGTGTTTGCCCAACTCTCTATTATGAATTGCTTATAGGATCACTGTTCGTTATTTTCAACTTTCATTGGACCGGTCAATGTTTTCTCTGATGGTATATAGTGTTACACTTTTATTACATTGGAATTGAAGAATAGAATGATCAAAGATATATGTAATGGGTTCGATTGATTGATTGATTTATTATATCCGGAACACATATTTCCGATTCTGATGGAACTCATCCATTACCGACCCCAATTCAAGATTTTAACATATACATGCTGTTCCTTCCACGATCTGCACCGTCATATATATCACAAGTCTTTTAAACATATACAAGCCAAATTCGCCATTACAGTCAGAACTGAAGTCGTGATTTTTAGTGACATAAATCAGAATTTAAAAATACGGACGCCAACTTAGCCAACTCAGCTGAACTGCAGCACATGAAAGGTGAAGATAACGAACAGTGATCAATCTCTTAACCCTTATAAGCAATACAAAATAGAGAGTTGGGCAAACATGGACCCTAGGATACACCAGAGGTGGGACCTGGTCTCTAGGAGGAGTGAGCATCCCCTGTCAACCGGTCACACCCGCTGTGTACCTCAGATCCCGAGCAGGCAAACAGAGTCATCCGTAGTAAATATCAAATCAGTGTACCAACAACGACCTAACAATCGATATGAAACAAGTCAGACAACATTTGACCAATAATAGGCTGTATTGGCAAATTAGATCATTATAACGACCAAAGAATTCGCAAATTGCTGACTTTAAACAATTCTAGTGAAACCCCTGCACCGTCAACTTGTTTGTCAGTAGCCTGCCTCAATTTAAAAACTGCCCGTACGCAGAACAAGCTCTTGCGTATCGAATCAGATGAGAGAGATATACACAATATGCTGGCGATAATGGAATATTGCTACATAAATATGGGAATTTGACGATGAAGAAACTGAAATCATCCCGTTTGTCATAAAGCTGAGTTGATATATAATTATCTATTATCTATTTCCGATAAGATATCTAAGTATGATGCAGAAGTGGACGACTATGTGGTGTCTTTTATTTCGAGGTTCCAACAGTTTCGTTTATAGTCAGCATTTTGCAAATTCTATAGTGGTTATAACGATCTAGTTTGCCAATACGATCTATCATTGGGTCAAATGATGTCTGACGTATATCATACAGGTTGTTAGGCCGTTCTTCACACATTAATTTTGACTACGGAATGTGCATGAATCAAGATGTTTTCTCAGTTTTCCATCATCTTAATACCGAGAGAAGCTCGGACGGGCTCTAAAGGTAACACGTAGGTAAAAGAAAAAATGAGAAAATCAGCAAATTGATAGAGATAATCTCTACATAAGTTCAATGAAAATTTTGTGATCCATATGGGCGCCGCCATATTGCTTTGTTAATTAGTTTGTTCTAGAGTTATTCGTGTTTTAATTTTGAATGCCAAAAATACAAGACTGACGTGTAATTTGTAATTCAAACACCCAGTTTGTAAAAAATGAATAGTGTGAGTATTGTTACATTTTTTAGCCAATCATCAAATAGAAAAACAGTAATACGACTAAATAGATGAACGAGTTCATGCGTTTCTTAAAATAAGAATATACGATATACTTACGCTTACTTTTTTACCATTTTGAATTTATTGGTTAATTTTGTTCAGTTTTAACGGCCATTTTAATTGCAAACGGGATGTATTGTTATTTATAATTGTTTGCTTTGAAAGAGAAAAAAGTCGAGGCTAACTGTGACGCCACAATGCACGGTTTACGTCGCCTTGCGTTTCATTTCCCGCGTTAAATGAATAGGCGGATCCTGTAGAACTGTTGCCCCCATATATCCCCCTTTGATACTGAGATGTTACTGGGTGTTTAGCACAAGGAAAATTTCATAAAAACATATATTTCAAATGAATCATAATCTACCGTACTTAAAGACCAAAAAAAAAAAAACACCGTACGGTTGCTCCACGGATGACTGAATGTGGGCGGAGCTTATCCATGGTCAATGTTATTTACCTGGAATTTACCTGGCCAAGAGATCGGTTGTTGTGTATATTTTTATGATATACACAGGAAATTTCTCAGGTTATTACAAATTATGCTTAGTGTCTTGATTTTTGCAACAAATAAAATAATTAAAATTTCTACCGACATGCATACCGCATTTTTATTTCCCGTAAACCTTCAAACTTGGTCATATTTATGTATTGCAAATGACAGGTTTAGCCCATTTCTAAACCTTTGCTTTTTAAAACTTCTAATTAAATTGTTATATATCGTATATAAATATTTTCCTATATATAATATTACCCGGCGTTTCCAGGCACTTCCTGGTGTCCTGGGAGTTCACGGTGTCGTGGGTGTAGTAGGTAAAATATCCATGTTTCGAGAGAATGAATAAATTCAAGTAGATCTGTGTACATGTACAACCAATTGAAGAATGGTCAAGATACCCCTCAATATGGGCCGTCTGTAGGGTTTCTGTAGCTGTAGTGTTTGCGTAATGGTGGTATCCCAAACAGAAGCTGACACAAAGTCTTCCCCCCTCCTCTCTCTCTCTCTCTCTCTCTCTCTCTCTCTCTCTCTCTCTCTAGGGTTTCTGTGGACCTAGTGTTTGTGTAACGATGGCATCCCAATCAGAAGCTGACACGAAGTCTACACCCCCTCCTCTCTCTCTCTCTTTAGGGTTTCTGTGGACGTAGTGTTTGTGTAACGATGGTATCCCAAACAAAAGCTGACACATAGCTAGTCTACTCCCCTTTCTCTCTCTCTCCCTTACTCTCAACCATTGACTAAATGAGTAATTATTGTCATACGTATGCAACACTATTGCCATGCCATATTATTTCATCTATATTATTGCTACAGTTTTACACATTTCTCTCTCTCTCTCTCTCTCTCTCTCTCTCTCTCTCTCTCTCTCTCTCTCTCTCTCTCTCTCTCTCTGTCTCTCTAGGGTTTCTGTGGACGTAGTGTTTGTGTAACATGGCATCCCAATCAGAAGCTGACACGAAGTCTACACCCCCTCCCCTCTCTCTCTCTCTCTTTAGGGTTTCTGTGGATGTAGTGTTTGTGTAACGATGGTATCCCAAACAAAAGCTGACACATAGCTAGTCTACTCCCCTTTCTCTCTCTCTCCCTTACTCTCAACCATTGACTAAATGAGTAATTATTTTCATACGTATGCAACACTATTGCCATTCCATATTATTTCATCTATATTATTGCTACAGTTTTACACATTTCTCTCTCTCTCTCTCTCTCTCTCTCTCTCTCTCTCTCTCTCTCTCTCTCTCTCTTTATAAACATAAAACCGTGATAAATTATAAATAGCTCAATACTCTCTCTCTTTATCTTTATAAATATAAAACCGTGATAAATTATAAATAGAAATATCTCAGTAACTCTCTCTCTCTCTCTCTCTCTCTCTCTCTCAATATAAAGCCGTAATAAATTATAAATAGAAATATCTCAGTAACTCTCTCTCTCTCTCTCTCTCTCTCTCTCTCTCTCTCTCTCTCTCAATATAAAGCCCTGATAATTTCAAACAGAAGCATTTTTTACACTACTGTAACAGTTTTACGCATGGGCAATATAACCATTATACATGTTGATGTGCTGCGTCAATAAAGAATTGTTCATGTTTTTATAAATATAAAGCCACAATAAATCATTAATAGAAAATATTCCAATAACTTATGTTTGTTTGGGTTTTTTTTTTTATTATTATTGTTTGATTTCTGATTGTTTAATCTATAATACATGTATAAAGATGGAGAGAGAAAATACGATGATAAATTGCATTGTATAGGGGACGTTAGAAATTAAAATATTCTAGGTGCGAGTCAATGCTATCAAAACTCAGGTATACTGGGGCTCTCCTCGAGATCTGAAGACTGCTGGTCATCATTAGCCATGATTGTTATCAAAACATCTTTCTCGGGTAGCTGTAGACCATGGTCTCTGCAAACGTCAATCAACCTAAGCTCTATTGTTAAAAGTTTGATTGACCAGCGGCTTATCATTGATCGCGACACAGGTAAAATTTGGGGGCGTTAACTTAAAGTTGGGTCTTTAACGGAATTATGATTACCACTTGGGACACACCAATGACCATTTCATGCTTCGCTCGGCCCAACGGTCACACCGTATACATATTAAGCAATTCATGTTTTACTAGTCGCGTTAGTAATCTAGAAAGTTCTCCGATTAGTATCTGATATTGTATTCGATTGTAAGTCCAGCATAAAACCAATGCAATCAACACGATAACATACATTGTATTATTGATTGATTGTTTGTTTTTCGCAACATTCAACAATTGTTCAGTTTTCTGGTGGCGCCCAGTTTTCATTGGTGGAAGAGAGACCCCCGATACAATGTACCTGGGAGGAGATCACCGGCCTTCCGCAAGTAAACTGGGAAATGTTGTAATAGAAGTGTATCTAAAATGGAAGCTGTATGAAATGAAAATTCATAAACCAACATCAACATCAACATATCCACAGTCACGAGCTGGACGTTAAACAATATAGAACAAACCAAACTCATTTTTCAACTTTGACTTCTAATTGAATTCTACTGTGACGACTTGTGCAGCTATTCAACATACAGGTACGCTGACAGTTAATTATATCTGAAAAGAAAAAACTAACTTGACAACAGAGACTGAACTCGGCAACAAAAGATATCAGAATCTGGTCGGGAAGCGCGACTCTACTCACCTATCCCCCTTGATCCAAAAGATATAGACAACATTTTTGAAAAGTGTATCAACGTTTAAGGTCACTAGGACAAATGTTTGATGCCAAAGGAAATGCCTGCTCAGCAGAAATTCATATGAGAAACATCAAAGCCATTCCAGCTTAGTTTAAAAGATATAGCAATGATTAAAGTTTCCCCTTAAAATCTGACGCCGACTTAATGATAAAAGCTATCCCTATGTCAGTCCTGACACGGAAAAATAACAGGAAGGTTGTGTGGGTATTTCAAATCCCTGCTCTAAAATTGTATCCGACCTTCTGGAACGGTTACAGGATGGGAAAGACAAGAAAGGTTGTGGTAATTTTAGAGTGCTGCGTGTGAAACCTATAAATCCCTGGAACAGATCCCCAGATTCCAATACTTCCAAGCATAAATCAACAGCATGGGCAAAACTTTGTTTCCTACAACATGTATGATCATTCAATACCACTCATTTACTTTAAACTTATATTGCTTTTAGAAGAGAGAAAGGCTTAGATAATGGTACATATCTACAAACCAGCTAAAATATTTGCAATTATCTCACACAATTATATATGTTGATGTGTGTAAAACATGGTGCATAATTAAGTAATCGGAGACAACAGGTATTTATGTTGATACACAATTCATAAATTCATTAAAACGGAATTTCCGACATTTATGATAATAGATTAAAAATCTAAAAAAAAAAAAAAAAAAAAGTGTAATATTTACGTGAAAATTGGGACTTCCTCGCCGCATTCATTGAATATCGAAAGGTATTATTATGTTTTGAATTAGGATAGCTTATCTCATATTTATTCACTAATCACTATCATAAATTGTGTTGAAGATGATGCCAGAGGATGGATTAAATACGAAAAAGAACTTGATAACGTGTCAGAATGGTTGAAAATTACAAGAGGAATGAATATTGATATCACGTATTCGACACATCAAAACAAACTTATATACCATCTACCCTTCTTACCAGAAGGGGAAAAGAATTATAAGTTACAGGGGTAAGATGTTTTGGTTCCAGTTGACAGAGTTTGTAACATCAATATCTTTATTTTGTTCATAATTAAAACTGTATTCTAAATCAGCATGGCATTAATTTCACATTTACTAATTGTACTTCAAATTCATGCTTCAGTTTTAAACACATCGAAGAATAAAGGTGGGTTACCGTATCTATACTGGATTCATAACTTCACAAAAATCCTTACAAAGATACATTGCTGGATCCAGTTCTATCAAGCCCTTATCTTTTCTCCTCACGAAATGTTAACAACTGTGGAGGAGAAAATTCAAACGTACTATGCCACAACATATGCCAGAAGTAGTGTAAATCAAATGTGGGTTTTGAACAATTTAAACGAACTATTAGTAATTTTGAATTCACAAAACCTTTCCCAAATCAATAACATCAAAGCGTATGACTTGTCAACACTTTGCACAATCATTCTTCGTGATCAAACACTTGACTTTTTGACATTATCGACAACAAAAAATGGGAAAATGAAATATTCATATCTAGTGATCCGTCAACCAAAAAGACCAACTTTGTTAAACACCACTCTGATTCTACACACAAGTATACTAAAGTCGAAATATGCTGGAGTTCCTCATTGACAACACTTTCGTAGTCTTTGGTGATGACGTCTTCCAACAGTATGCTTGAATTCCCATGGGTACGAATTGTTTGCTCACCTGTTTTTATATTTTTATGAGACAGGACTTATTCAAAAGCTTCTACATGAGAGGGAAAATCCTTGCAGTGGCCTTCAGTTCGACATATAGATTGATCGACTATATTTTATCTATTAACAAAACTATGTCGATTCAATATATCCCAGTAAACACGAATAACAGACACAACAGAGTCTTCAACAACTGCTTCGTTCTTGGATAGTTTACTGTAAATGGGGAAATGATTGCGTTGGTTTTAATTTCGCTATGTTCTCGGTCGGGGTTTTTTCCGCGAAATTAAAACAACCGTAATCATTTTGCAAGTGTGACACAAAACGTTTTGAACAGTAACCAGTAATCAAAATAAAATTTAAATTCCGCGAAAATAAAACCACCGCAATTAGACCAATATGAAAAACCGCGAACTTTAAACACCGCGAAATTAAAACCACTTACAGTATTTAACATTGATTTTGTTATCGGCAGATTTCAATTTTATTTGTAGTCAGGACCTAGATTTGCTCACGCCTCTATGTTGTTTTTATTACTTTATCAGTTCATCCAAATTTTACTGTGTTTCAGAAGTATAAATATCTGTTCTCTGCCATACTTAAAAGTCACCAAGCATAATGTTTGGCATTATCAAAACGTATTAAAGAGAGCAATGATTATTAAACATAGAGACTTGAGCAAGTCAAGTCAGGACCTTGAGCACATCATTCCATTTCTTGCTCCATGAATTCTTACACGTAATTGGCCCTAGGCACGTGAACATCATCTCGTAAGGAATAGCATTAAATGGACTATGTGCGACAACAACAAACCATACATGGTTGTTAATTATTTCTATATATTTCTGGGCAACACAAACTGTGTCTACACCAATCTCATTAATTCATCCCCTGATCCTTAGATCTAAACAAAGTCCGGTCATTTCATTTTTTGTACCTACACATCAACCCCTCGTACTCCGTTTATCATGATTTTGCATTCATCTGTGAAAATTACTTTCTTCCAATAGTCATCTCCCAATTTTTACACCATTTCAAACACTTCTTTTTCTTGACTTCGCTCACTCTCATTTTCTTCTTTACAAGTCTCCTCTGGGACATAACGAGTTAAACTTCACTTGCAGTACTTTTTGAAACAGGCCGTGGACCAACTTCAATCCGAACACTTGTTATTTCCGTTAAACTTTGTCTTCGGTCCATTTTCACCAACCGGAAAATTTGTTGTTTCCATATTCACAGTATTCTAAGTTGGCCTCTTCATGGTTTGTTTTTAATATATCAAGGTGTTCCCTGACACTTTAAAAAGTTACCAATAGTAATGGTCTTCATATAATAACTGATATTTCCTGTAATGCTGAACTTTTTATTCTTAAGTAAAATTTGAATATTTTCTTTTAAACTTGATGTACGGTAAAAATGAAGCAAACGAGAAATGTATATTTCCTATTTGTATAAATGATGACAATGACTACGCTTACGTCGTTGTTTATTGGGACAAAAGTCCAATCACATGCATACCCCCCTATGTGGACTTGTATGATTGCTACATTATCACTGCATCCATATTTGTTGATCAATTTCTACCAAGATTTTGGTATTAAAACTTCGTTAAGTGTAACGGTCTAGTGGTTCGATCACTGGACCGTGAATTTATTTTATGCGATTAATGTTGTTGTAAATATAATTTAACAGACTCAACAGAAACAATTGTTTAATGTTGAGTATATCAGAATATGTCGGATGATCGTTCGCGATGGACTCCAAATAATTTACTAGCAAGTAATAAAAAGTTGAATTAAAGCTTATAAGGTTTATTCAACGAAATAACAAATAGAGTTAATAAATTTTGGCACTGAACACAATCTAAAAAATATAGTGCAAGGCTGTAGTCGTCTATAATCCTAATAGAAATAATACACTGTATCCCTATCAATGAATATTACAACTCACTGAAAGTCACATAAAATAGCAATAAAATTTACTTCATCCCCCCTCTTACTAAAACCTAATCATTTCTAACTTAAAATAATACCTACATCTATCTAATAAAGTAGAAAAAGTTGGAGTCCCCGTGGGGACGCGCGCTCTCTCTTTTATACCCTCGTCCAACGATTTCGTTCCAACGGGAACGGATTCCGTTGGAAATCCAACCAAAATTGTGACTGGAAAATAGTTCATATACAACTAGAATTAATATTGAACTATTAATAAACTGGAAAATAACACTAGTCTAGTTCAATATAACCTAAGTAATTAATTAATTACCTCCAAAGCAATAGTTCTGGTATTGATGCTAAAATTTACTGGAGCAAGAATATTTCATTGGCGGATCCTTAAACAGATAGGTATAAAACGCCACCGGAAATGACATATGTAACGTGCGCGGTACAACGTCAATCAAAAGAGAAAGTAGAGATACACATGACGCGAAAAATGAGATCTGCAGCCCGATACACTATTTCACAAAGGTATACATGAATAAAGCAAGGTAATTCATTTGTAATAATACGTGTAATATGGAATTCCCGTAGAAGCAAGCGTATCTTCGATAACTTGCAGTAATTTCTATAATGGACACACGTTAATTCTAACGTACGATCCTTCAAACTGCATGATGTTGATATGTACACACAAAAACGCATTATTATGAATATGCTCAATAATTATATCACTAGAAATATCTCACAAATATAATGCTAGCTACATTCAATAGGTTATAATCTACAGAGCTGTCTTTAATAGTTTAAATCTATGTACATTACATTGTGTGCTCGCTTCAACAAAAGTAAGAAAATACTTCATGGGGAAGTACATACATGTATAAAAATACAAAAACCTCACATTTAGAATAGCCAGCGCCTTTCCTTTCGTCAAGTGCCCTATATAACAAGTAAAACGGTTCACATTGCAACACATATTGTTTTTGGCCCATAGTAGCGACAATTAGTAGTTTGGGCGGTTTGCAATACTTCTTACTTTTAACCCGCAACAATACTTTTTTTACAGCCGATCCATACCAAAATCAAAATGCGTACATGTATATGCTAAATGTGAAATAAATTATCCTCATTTAAAGCATAGACGCCTTTTTATACATAATGATCACGTAAAAACACATGAACTATGCCATTTTATGATTGCTAATTTATCATCATAGTTTTTTAATGAATATACATGTATACTCTGTGTATCAACATAAATAGTTTTTTCTCCGCATACCTAATCATGCGCCGTGTTTTTTATACATCATATAGACTCTGAAACGTTCTGGTACACCATTTCAGCTGTTCTTGATAAGAACCGTTCTGTTCCCACCTCAAACCGTTCCGTTCAAACCGTTCAGCGTTCCGTTCCCGGATCAAAGGTATATCCAGGGATCCATGCTTGCCCAACTCTATTTTGCAATCATTATAAGAGTTATGAGGTTGATTAATGTTTGTTTTCTTCATCTGTCATCCTCTCTAGAATTTGGCAGGTGTCTTCAAAGTCTTTTAATGTATTTGTACCGAATGAGTATCATCACATGTACCATCAATTAAAAAGATAAATTATAATGATCATTAAATCAATGCGGATAATACCTTATCGAATTTAAACACACAATAATTCATTTTCATAATGAAAAAATCTCTTGAATGATTTTCAAAATACACTATTCCAAATGGTTTCAATGCGCTATATAAATGTATACTATAGTACTCTGTAATGTACATGTATGAAAGGTGAAGATAACGAACAGTGATCAATCTCATAACTCTTATAAACAATACGAAATAGAGTTGGAAAACGCGGACCCCTGGATATACCAGAGGTGGGATCAGGTGCCTAGGAGGAGTAAGCATCCCAAATCGACCGGTCACACCCGCCGTGAGCCCTACAATGTATCAGATAATGAAGTTACCTGTAGTCAAAATCAGTGTGCCAAGAACGGCGTAACAATCGGTATGAAACAAGAATGAAAAGTATTATTATTAATAGATAATATGTCGTCGATATATCTAAACGGGAAGAGAATTCTTATAGCGACTAATTTCTCTTCAGAAAGGCAGACTGTTTATTTTTTCGCCATGTTTCGAGGGGAAAGTAGCGCTTATAAATTTTCAACTTAATGAAAATAAGGTTTTAATGACGAATTTACTCATAACTAAAAATTTGATAAATATTAGTTATATACAATGCACGACGTTTCCAAAGAGGGTTGGTAATGTACATTCTGTTACCATAAAATCGACGAACGTGTAGATAATGTTTTAACAATTTGTAATTATGAATTGTACCTATTCCTATACATAATTTGTTATAATTGATGTATTTTCAAAACCATGCTTCAGTTTTAGACACATTTAATATCCCAGTCAATGGGTTCGATAAATATGAGTTACCGTATCTATATTGGATTCCTAAACTTCATAAAAACCCTTACAAAGATACATCGTTAAATCCAGTTAATGTTCTACTAAGCCCCAATCTTTTGTCCTCACGAAAATATTAACAGCTGTGAAGGAGAAACTTCAAACGACTACATATACCAGAAGTGGTTTAGATCAAATGTGAATTCTAAACAATTCTGAAGAACTTTTAGTAAATTTGGATTCGCAAAACTTAAATTAAAGACTAGAATTTTTGAAACCATAGACAGTTCTTTTCTAAAAAATGGAAAATGAATATATTCATATCTAATGATCAGTCATCCTAAAGATTACTTTGTTAAACACTACTCTGATTTCACACACAACTACTCTGGAGTTGAAATAAAACATATTTCGGTATTCTTCATTGACAATATCTTTGTAGTCTTAGGTGATCAGATCTTCCAACAGTCGGTTGGAATCCCCATGGGCATGAATTGTGCTCCTGTGTTGGCTGACGTATTTTTATATTCTTATGAAGCAGAATTTCTTCAAAATCTTCTACGTGAGAATAAAAAATCTCTTGCTATGTCCTTTAATTCGACATTTAGATATATCGACGACGTACTGTTTATTAACAATAAGAATTTTCATTCATATGTCAGTTCGATATATCCCTGTGAACTCAAAATAAAAAAGCACAGAGTCGTCCACTTCTGCTTTATACTAAGATATTTTATTACAAGTAAATATCAACGGAAACTAACAACTTAACTTTATATCAAATGGCATGATTTCATCTTCTCCATCGTCAACTTCCCGTATCGATGTAGCAATATTCCATTATCACCTGCATATGGTGTTTATATCTCTCAGCTGATTCGATATGCAAGAGTTTGTTCTGCATTTGGACAGTTTCTAAATCGATCGATTGATTGATTGATTGTATCTTGTGTAACGTCTCACTCAAGAATTTTTCACTCATATGGAGACGTCATCAATGCCGATGAAGACCTTCGAATTTAGGCCTGTGATCGGCTCTTACGTCCATTGAAAGTGAGGGATTCTTAACGTGTCATACCTACTGTGACACGGGATATCCGCTTTAAGGTCATACACGAGGACCCTTGACATTCACACCTGATGCTGAGCGTTTGACGGTGGAACTGTCACTACATATTATGAAAACTTAGGTCGGTTGCGTCCGGGATTCGAACCCCGACTTTCTACATGCGGGTCTAACGCTCTACCTCTAGATCACGGCGGTGGTTTATAAATCGAGGCAGGCTACTAACAAACAAGTCGATGGTGCAACGGTTTCATGCAACATCAGCATTTCGCGAATTCTATGGTTGTTATAACGATCTAGTTTACCAAAACAACCTATCACTGGGTCAAATGTTGTCTGACGTGTTTCTTACCCATTGTAAGGCCGTTCTTGACACACTGATTTTTACTACAGATAAATACGTGTACCTGATCAAGATATAGCGTTCACGGGGAGTGTGACCGGTCGACAGGGGGTGCTTAATCCTCCTAAGTACCTGATTTCACCTCTGGCGTGTCCAGGGATCCGTCTTTGCGCAAATCTCTATTTTGTATTCCTTATAGGAGTTATGAGTTAATCACTGATCGTTACCTCGCCTTTCATTCTGCTAAAACCTTCACTGTGAATACATTTTACAACTACCATGCTTTCCTTTATATTTGATTTGCAATTTTGTTTGTCTCTTATTGTAGGTCGGTGCCTTTTTTTCTGCTGAATAAATTGATGACGCTAACCTCTGGCTTCCTGTTCGGTTACGTGAAAATGACATCCTACCCAAGTCACTTGTTTATCGTATAGAAGATAAAATGTCGTATACCAGGAATTTGGAGAAAGAGTTTTCATTTCGGATCATTACTGTGTTAAACAAATCTAGTTTTGCCCCTCTCATGTCTATATCAATACGGAACCAATCATGATCTTTCTAGAAAGAATTAGAAAATCAGGTTTTCACACAGAATAACAAGAGAGAGAGAGAGAGAGAGAGAGAGAGAGAGAGAGAGAGAGAGACTCTTTCAGAAAACTTATCACCCCAGTTTAGTTAGGAACTCTGACTACGAAACACAGTGCACAGCTCAAGAACGCATTCACAGCCTCATTGCAATTAGTTCAATAGATTACATAACCAATCTTTTTTGTGCTCAGGTAGAGTAGGGGGATGTATACCTGGTAAAATATAACATTGTGCCTTGAAAAGAAGTTTTCCAGTTTTGTGGATCCAGACAAAAATAAAAATTATTTTTATCAAAATATGTGTGATATCTTTTTGGACAGGAAATGACCCTACACTTGAACAGATTTGAATTTGCATCCCGTCACCTAATAATGATTTGTAACAAGTTTTGTTTAAAACAATACATTGGTTACCTCTTGATAAGATAAAAAAACAAACTTTACGACATTCAGCAAAGCTGCCGGAGAGTAACTCACAGGTGAAACATGCATTAAAATCAATGGAAACCTAGTTTACATAAACCCTAGAACTAGTAATTTATCAAAGGACATGACCATAGGTAATGAGTCACCATAAAGTTTGGAGAAATAACCAGATAAATTTAGAAATTTAATATGGATTCGGTATTAAATGATATGTCTGTCTTCTAATTAAAAAAAAAACATTAAAGAAAATTTATTACCCTGTTTTTATACAAGAAAAACTCCTAATTACGCTATATAAAACAATACTCTCTGTTAATCATCGTAAAGAACTTTTTTTGTTATTGATCAAGGAGAGATAACTCATTCAAAACAACAAAGATACTGACGTCCGTACTCATTTTGCATATTTACCAAGTTAAATGATGGAATCTAACATTCTATAATCTTACAATCGTTTCACCATTGTGTATAATTGAGCACAAATGTGGAATATTTAATTATATTATGCAACAGATACTTTGAATTCAGATTTCAATATTACCTGATTTTAAAGTTTATGAAATGCAATTCCTGATAAGCTACATGTGCATGCGAACTAATATTTGACCAGATAAAATACGATAACATAATCTGTTTTGATGTTCCAAAAACAGATAAGGGATAGGATGTTTATAGGATTGACATGAAATTCTAGAAGTTGCAGCCATAGGTGCCTGGGTCAAGCATATTTCACTATAACCTATTTGTAAATAATGGAGGATATTCGAACCATGAATATTTCTCTCCAATCTATGTTATCCATGTATCCATGTTTTAGAAAATATCTTATCCTACTGGTGTGTTTCACCGCTTCATCAAACCTATATATAGGAGTGACTGTTACTCGGCCTAAGTGACGCGTCTCTCGGATTCTAACTTTAAAAAACGGAGGTCATGGCAGACATGGGACGATCGCCACTACAGCCGTAAGCACCATGCATAGGTCAAAATGTGTGACTGGTGACGTCTCTACCTTAGTGAAACATTGAATATGACATAGAACAGCAGACATTTCCGTTAGAGTACCGAACTGTTCTCCCTGGGGATCTTACCGAACTGTTCTCCCTGGGGATCTTACCGAACTGTTCTCCCTGAAGATCTTACCGAACTGTTCCCCCTGGGGATCTTACCGAACTGTTCTCCCTGGAGATCTTACCGAACTGTTCTCCCTGAGGATCTTACCGAACTGTTCCCCCTGGGGATCTTACCGAACAGTTCTCCCTGGGGATCTTACCGAACTGTTCTCCCTGGGGATCTTACCGAACTGTTCTCCCTGGGGATCTTACCGAACTGTTCTCCCTGGAGATCTTACCGAACTGTTCTCCCTGAGGATCTTACCGAACTGTTCCCCCTGGGGATCTTACCGAACAGTTCTCCCTGGGGATCTTACCGAACTGTTCTCCCTGGGGATCTTACCGAACTGTTCTCCCTGGGGATCTTACCGAACTGTTCTCCCTGGAGATCTTACCGAACTGTTCTCCCTGAGGATCTTACCGAACTGTTCCCCCTGGGGATCTTACCGAACAGTTCTCCCTGGGGATCTTACCGAACTGTTCTCCCTGGGGATCTTACCAAACAGTTCCGAACTGTTCTCCCTGGGGATCTTACCAAACAGTTCTCCCTGGGGATCTTACCGAACTGTTCTCCCTGGAGATCTTACCGAACTGTTCTCCCTGAGGATCTTACCGAACAGTTCTCCCTGGGGATCTTGGGTATTGTCATGTCCCCGTTTGTGATTGCTCTGTTGGTTAGGGGATTAATTATTTGTTTTACTTCCTTTCCAGAATTACCACAAATTAGCGCTCAGGACCGTAACAGTGAGGATTGTTTAACGTGCCAACGCCTGCGGCAGGCACAAGGGACCTCCGTTCCAAAATACCCATGATCCTCATTTTGTTTGGCGAAGAAGCAATCACATCTTATAGGTTTGACGTGGCCATGACGCTACATCTATATTGTAGCTCTGTATGATTATAATATGAAAGGTGAAGATAATATATGTGTAATATGCACAGTGTATAAATGTGCTAGTAAAAACAAAACAAAATGGATCTTGGTAATGAACAGAGCTTTATAAATACGATGCCTCTCGTCTGCATTTCTCAAGAATTATGTACTTCACTTTTTGTGTTGGTAGTCCATTTCAGATTCGAACATTGTGCTTATGTATGTGTAGATAATGCAATTGTAAACTGGAGATCAATTTCGTTATGCATGTATTTTGGAATGTAAAGCACTGTGCAAATTGCGAAGATATTTTCTAAATATAAGATTATATTGCCTTGTCCCAAATACATGTACTAAACAATTTTGTGAAGTATAAACGTGTGAACTATAAAACAACAATTTTGTGTTTTTAAGAGATTCTGTATCTCTAAGAAAGTTATGTACGTTTATTTCCGAGGCTTTTTTGTCTGTTTGACCCTTGTTATTGTGTATATGTGAATACGTTTCATATACCCCATGTAACATTTCATGGCTGAGTGAAATGAACTGAACTGAATTGTCCAGGAAGAAGTCTCGGTACATGTACCTATACTTTCAGTGTTAGTGAACGCGTATCGTAGCCCGGTCCTGTTATCGGGTGTTGTAAAGGTGATAAGGTGTGTACTTGTGAAATGAAAACTATACAGTACTTATTCTTCCGCACAGTCATCTAAAATACTGAAGTGACAGTCTGGATGCATTCGTCGGTTCCTGGGTCCCAGATTGTACATGATTATTCCACCAGCGCTCCTAAAGTATCTAACACCATAGCGCTTTGTTCGTGTATAGGCAATTTCTGATGTTTTATAGACAATTCTGGATCTGCTCTCAACTCCAGAAGAAAAAACCTGTGTCACACACCACACACAATAAGTTAAAAGTTTTACTGATAAACATGTATCAATGTAATTTATAAACTGGTTTCAAGCATAATTATGATAATTATTGATTTGATATCATTTGATATGCACACTGGCGAATGGAGTTTTCTAAGTTTAGTATAGTCCATTCAGAAGTGAGATCGTTAAACAAAAGAATTCAGAGGCTGTAAAGAATGTAAAAAAAACAACAAATGTTAGGTTATAAGACGAATACGAAGTACTTTGTCTTTAAAGCAGTCAATAGACAAATATTTCTGTACCTTAACCAAGATCTTTCCATACTGATCCGCTGTACTTTTTTTTCTAATTTCGAGAAAAAGGTTTGTCCACAGGTTACCATGTTACCATGTTAAACAATTGGAGTAATATTTTATTTCAATAAGTCTATGGTTATTCAAAAAATAACCTACCTATATATATATATATATATATATATATATATATATATATATATATATATATATATCATCTTATAATACTATAATGATGCCATTCGGGGAGCCATTGGTGAATGTCCAGGTCGCTTACCTGAGATAGCTCAAGTGGGCTTCTATAAACAACTTATCCCCGGCACTTGTCGAATTATCTGCCTAAAGTAAACTGTATTATTTCATCTCAAGAGCTGTTGGGTCATTTTCAGACTATATCGGTCAAACTTGGCACATAGCAAAGTTGTCAAGCGAATGTCGTCAGCTCTACTGCGATCGGTTAATCAGTTCAGAAAGGGCAATGTCCTGGATCGGAATTTTCTTTCCAACTCGTGGGTTTTTGGTTCGCGCACCAATTCCTGGATTTTAGAAGCCACCTGACAGATGTAATATTACTGCTACGTAATAGTAAAAGTAAAACTCTTTCACAAACAACAGTTGCATGGAAATACATCTACTTTCTGTAGCATAAGCATGACATTGTCAATTTGTCATTGTCGAAGCACAAATCTTTCGATAGGTAAACTTGCTCCATATTCATGAATCCTTTTCTTGGGTCTTTCTACCTTTCGTTGTTTTCTTATTATGATTGGGGGGGGGGGGGGGGGGGGGGGTCAATGCTTACAGATGAATAAACTTCATCACTGTATAGAACCTAACAAAATATCCTTTAGTGCGACCATCTAGATAGATCTAAAGGGGAAGTGCTCCCAACTTCTTAATGTAATAATTCTACAAAGTTTGCCTCTGGTTATCCATTGATGTAATAGTCATATAATGCTTACCTCTGGTCAACCGAGATGTAATGATCATACATAGGTTACCCCTGGTCACCATACATGTATGTTGAATGATTATACAAGATAGATGTAATGGTCATGTATGATTTACCCCTGGTCACAACAGATTTTATGATTATATAAGGGTTACATCTGGTCACCAAAGATTCTATGATTATACATGTATAAGGGTTACCTCTGGTCACCAGATTCTATGATTATATAAGAGTTAACTCTGGTCACCTTGTAATGGTCATGTATGAGTTACCCCTGATCACCACAGATTATATGATTATACAAGGGTTACCTCTGGTCACCTTGTAATTGCCATGTAAGGGTAACCCTCTAGTCAGCCTATGATGTAATGGTGATGTATAATGGTTACCCTTGATTACCCATAGAAGAAATGATAATATAAAAGGGCCCATTGATGTAGCAGTCATATAAGGGTAACATTTGGTTACTCATAGAAGCAATGGTTTTAAAAGTATCCATAGATGTAATAGTTATATAAGGGTAACCTTTGATCACCCATAGGTTTCTTTGGTCACCCATTGATGTAATGATCATGTACGGGTTACCTCTGATCACCCATTAATGTAATACATCTTAATATTGGTCATCACAGCCCTGGGTACCACCTTTTATTCAAACGTTCTTTAACATTTATATTATGTGAACTTTTTATATATTAGTACCTGTTACCTTACGTAATGTTCTTGGGAAGGTATAAAGATGTATTTTCAGTCAGCAATTTCAACAATTTGATCGAATTTGGACCCATAATGGATTTAATCCAACCCTTATATACTGGGTTAACTAATGATACATGCAATATCACTGGTGGTATTCTGAACTTGTGTATCTGCCATGTTAACTTTTAGTATACCGGTATTGATTTCATTCATATCCCACCTGTCATCACTTGTCAGATAACTATGTCGGAGAAATATTATTGTTCATATGTTGTCATTATGTTTTAAATATGATATGCTACTGCCAGTTGTTAACCTCTATTTTCCGTCTTGATGTCTCCGACAAGTCAACATCAGGATCTCACAAGTCGATATAATGATTTGACAAGTCAACATAATCATCTGAAAAGTCGACAAAAATATAATTTTCCTGACTTGTAGAAGCATTTTGTTGATCGACAGATCATTCTAAGTGGATGGCACACATTGGTCGTGAAAGCATTTTACGGCAACGTTTTTAAATTACATACATGTATATAGAAAATCATCATGTATTTAACTATATCAGTGTAATGTACAGATGCACCGTGCATTATGTCAGTTTATGAGAATAAACTATTGTCATTGTCTGACTAACTTGCAAAATTATCTTACAAGTCGATATAGGGTGGGGTTTTTTTTTTTGACAAGTCGACGGTTGGCATCAATGGGCGGTTCAAATCGGCAACATTCCTTAAGTCGCCCTTCTTTTAACAGTGTCCAGAGAGATATACTATTGTACCTATTGTATAATTACACAATTGTAATATAAATATTTCCTGGGGTAACCGAGATTTCATTATATAAATGACTTTAGGTCATTTATGTTTTATAACGAAATGTCCATGGAAATATACTATTGAGTACATTGTATATTGTACGAGTCCACATCACAGAGCGGCGCCCTGGGGTAAGAATGGATGAGCTTAAGTCACCTTTGTTTTCGCAAAATGCCCAGGGAAATGTTGTATAATTTCATTTCATAGAAAGGTATCCCGAGGAACCGATATCTCATGCAGTTAATGGATGACCAAATTTCATGAAATGTCCAGGGAACTGGGCTACATGTACAGTGTATGTGACCATCGGCGATCGAACCCGTCTGACCACAACAATTGTATGGGGTACTTTAGGTAACCATTGTCTATATTTCTACTTCTATTGTCGCCACATGATAAACCTACTATGACTAAAATGTCTCTAATACACATCTTACAAACACATCTAATATATATATATATATATATATATATATGTGTGTGTGTGTGTGTGTGTGTGTGTGTGTGTGTGTGTGTGTGTGAGAGAGAGAGAGAGAGAGAGAGAGAGAGAGAGAGAGAGAGAGGTATAGGTAAAAAATAAAAAAGATACACGAAAACGTTTAGTAAAGCTTTAGCGCTTTCATTTCAAATCTTCAGAATTTTTACATTTAGTAACTTCGTATATATACATGTATATGCTTGAATTTCTATACATTATAATAATTCTACATGTATTTAACAATTACACAATGTACAAAGTGACAAGTGATCAAAGAAGAGCTCATTTTATTCTTTGGCTCAGGCGAGGTAAACATTTCACCTCGGCACTGCTGTAGTATCAGAAGATAGCCATGGTTACATACTTTTTATTTCTGAAATCAGAAGGTGACCAGGGGTCACGCCCCACCCCCTGGTGCAATATTATCTTATAGTCATCTATAAATAAATGGTGATTAAATAAATGTATGAGATTCCAACGTTAATTCCTTTGCATTGTATTTTATGTTAGCTTGTTCTCATCACATCGTCGTATTTGGGAATCTTTTTTAGTTGGGATGCAGGTGCATGTAATAATGACTGATCATTTAAATTATTTTTGTTTAGAAATTATGACATGTAAATAATCAATAATGACTTGCTTATTCGGTTCGCTTTGGCAGAGTGTATTATGCGTCTTCACGTGTTGTCTGCACTATTGTACTGCATTGTGCTTCAATTCTATGTGGGACTATTTTTATAGCGTACTAAACTGCATAGGAAGTAGTTGATAGAAATATGGTGACTCGGGGTAATAAAATGGGGTGAACCATGGGTCCTACTTGAGGGTACAAATTTTGCTATCGCTGAACTTTATTCTTCGCATTTGTTACATGTAACAAACTTCTGTCATAGCGGGGGGGGGGGGGGGGGGGGGGGGGGGGGGGGGGGAGAGAGAGAGAAAGAAACGCACGTTTATTTTCCATAGTTATTATTGCATGATTCATTGATGATTACTTCATTGTTTGGGTTTCTCGATTATTTCATGATTACTTGATACATTTTGATGATTTTTGTTTTCCTATCACAGACGGCAATTGCGTGGATATCGTTAAAACAAGGGTACCTTATGCAGTTTCTCGATCCAAATCAGTAACGTGCGTGCCCACCCCGGGCTTCAGTCACTGCTCTTACTCTCCTAAACATTGACCCCTTCAAGGTGTTCATCAACCTTTGAGGGATATTACTCCACTCCTGATTAAGGGTCTGAGTTGAGCGACGTTATATGGGACGTTAAAGCGCTTCCCAGCCCTCCTGTCCAGCTCGTCCCACGAATTTCTCGATTGGGGACAAATCAGGACTGTATGGTGGCCAATCAAGAACTGGGACGTTGTTTTCAGCCAGAAAGTCACAACAAACCCTAGCAACACGAGACCTCGCGTTGTTCTGCTGCAATGTAAGTTACATTGATGGATAAGACGAAGGACGTTTGGTCTCAAGACCTGACCCCGATATGTTACTGCTATAAGATTGCCATAAGAACAAGAGGCGTTTTCACGCAATCAGATATTCCTGTCAATACCATAACAGACCCCCCCCCCCCCCCTAATGTGTCGCTCTCCCTTACGTAAGCGTCAGAATATCACTCACCACGACGTCCATGTACACGTTGTCCTCCATCTGACCTGTGAAACGAGACTCGTTAGTGAACAACACATGTCTCCTCTGTCGCAAGTGGCGGACCAACATAGGGACGTCATAACCTGAAATTAGACTTCCGCAACCGATTTCTAACCATTCTTGGACACACTGACAAACAATGAATGCCGATAACTTGGCGTAACGTCTCTGTCGTCGTCTGAAATCGGTTACAGAAGTGCGAGAGACGTTTGCATCTATTTTGACGTTGCGAGGTAACACGCGGGCGTCCGCTCCTGGGACGGTCCGCCAACCTCTCCGTGGTTCTGAGATTCCCAACTAAACAGGATATTGTTGTCTCATTTACACCAGATTGCTGGGCCAATCTCTCACCAAGAGAAGCTTGCGTAGCGCGCCCTCTGGTGAGAGAATGGGATACATGACGTCGCGAATGTCACTTCAAGGTATCACACCGGTAATTGTCCAATCAAAATGAACTTAGTCAATTGTAGTTCCATATATTTAAAGAAATATTTTTTTTCCTTGCGCGATTTTTCTCATTTCCTCTTCTTCTTTTCTCTTAATTTTTAATTAGGAAATTTTGTGTAATTTGTAGAAATAATCAAGTGTATACAAAGGAACTATTTGCTGTTGGTAGCTGAGGCTACTTCCTGAGGTGCACTCCGGCTGTTTACACACATGTGAAAAACACGTGGATTTGAGGGTAGTCTTGTTTGCGGGTAATTTTTTTTCGAAAATGCCGCGTAGGGTGTTGTTTTTCTGGTGTCGGCAGACGAGATAGGTAACATAGAACGTGTCTGACTGCGTTATTCGGCATCAATTTTGTAAACTGATTTTTAATGATTTTTTCCTCTCTATAGTAATATATAGTGAAAATAATTACCGGTGTGATACCTACATTATCAGAGTAATGACCCTATACGCACTCGACTTCAATCGCGTCATTTCGCTCTAAATCGTTTCGATAAGAAATGTTGTGTATGTATTGTTCCAATGTTCGATTTGTAATGATTTACCGGCACATATGGTGCAGGGAAACCCCGTATACACGCTTTTTTGAAAAATCTGCTGAAAACATGCAGTTTTGAATAGGGTCACCGGGGGGGGGGGGGGGGGGCTGAATTTTAAGTGAACATTTTCATAATGCACAGAGGTAGCTCAGTGTATTTTGATTAAATTTCGTCCACATGTCTATTTAAAAGTTACATGTATATTACAAAAATCGAACTGTTGTTTCTTTTTTTCCACTAGTATATATTGCTCTACCCTACAACTCCATATAAAGTGGCGGATCCAGAGGATGGTTGGGGTTCCGGGAGTTGGAACCCCCCTTTTCTTCAGAAAATTTTGCTTAAAAAAGTAAACATAACGCATTTTCAGGGTGGGCCTCCTCCGCATTTGAAAACCAAAAATTAATGGTAGAACCCCCTTTCAATAATTCTTGTATCCGCTCCTGCATACAATGCCGATATGTTGCGTCTATTTCAGACATTTACAGATATATCTGCATACGGTTATTTTCAATGTATGTTAGCTCACCTGAGACGAAGGCTCGAGTGAGCTTTACTGATCAAAATCTGTCCGTTGTCTGTCGTCGGCGGCGTAAACTTTTCTCGTTTTCATCTTCTTCTCCAGAACCACAGGGCCAATTTCAACCAAACTTGGCACAAAGCATCCTTGGGTGAAGGGGATTCAAGTTTGTTCAAATGAAGGAACATGTCCCCTTCAAATGGGAGATAATCGCAAAAAATGCAAAAATAGGGTGGGGTCATTTAAAAATCTTCTCAAGAACCACTGGGCCAGAAAAGCTGATATCTACATGAAAGCTTCCTGACATAGTGGAGATTCAAGTTTTTATCAAAATTATGACCCCTCCCCCGGGGTCGTTGGGGCCACAATAGGGGATCAAAGTTATACATGCGAATATACATAGATATATACATTTTATAAAGAAAACCTTTAAATAATCTTCTTCTCAATAACCACTGAGGTGGAAGAGAGGACATTAACCTAAAAGCTTACTGATATAGAGTAAATTCAAATTTGTTCAGATCATACCCCCCGGGGGTGGGGGTGGGGGGTAGGGGGGCCTCAATAGGGAATCATAGTTTTACATGTTGTTATACAGGAAAATCTTCTTCTCCAGATCTAGAACCACTGGGTCAATTTCAGTCAAACTTAAAGGATATTATCCTTGGGTGAAGGGGATTCAAGTTTGTTCAAATGAAGGGCCATTCCCCTTTCAAAGGGGAGATAATCACAAAAATGCAAAAATTGGGTGGAGTCATTTAAAAATATTCTTCTCAAGAACCACTGGGCCAGAAGAGCTGAAATTTACATGAAAGCTTCCTGACATAGTGGAGATTCAAGTTTGTTAAAATCATGACCTCTGGGTGTAAGGTGGGACCACAATAGGGGATCAAAGTTTTACTTGCTAATGTATATATGTAGTGAACCAAACCAAACTAATGGCACAAAGCATCCTTAGATGAAATCTGTTAAGAGAAAGGCCATATCCGTCTACAAGGGCATATGATAATTCGTGAATTTGTTGTCAAGTTTAAAAATTAAATTTGAAAATTTGTGAAGTTTTAGTCGTTACCTTTGAAAAGTTTTTTTCCGAACCGAACTGCTTGTATAATACTAGTTTTGCTCAATCTAGCTTGTTTATTGCTAGGAACTGTTGCTCAGGTGAGCGATGCACGCATGGCCCATGGATCTCTTGTTTTTTATTTATCTCCCTGTATGCTGTACAATTGTGTCATCATCCCACCCATCCCATCTGATGATCAAATTACATGCCTCACTATATCAACTTGGTTTAATTCTTCTATTGCAGCAGTACCTAGCTAGACACGTATGTAACTTGTAATTACGTCATCTTCTAGTGGTGGAAATAAATTATCGCTATTTGCATATAAAGACAATCCTTTCACTTGGGGGTCACTGATCTTTTTATCACCTATTTAGATAGACCCGAAACATTCGCTTGGTGAGTCTCAGTGATCCACAAGACGCTGCGCTACTACAAATCCGGAATTCATTTGTTCGGGTTTGCTTTGCATTTTCGTCTCTCCTTCTACCTGCCCCACTCCGGTGATTTGACCGTAAAGTTCATTCGATTGGTAGCATTTCAACATACAGCGTAAGAAAAATGGCAGAGAGAGTAGTTGTAGTGGCCGTTGATGGTAGTGAGCAGGCAGACAAAGCCTTCGCCTGTAAGTATATGTTTATTTTATTCTATAAAACATCAAAAGAACATGGATGAATCGGCAGAATTAACGATCGAGATGACTTAGGTTTTTTTTGCGTACCTTCAATGTTTAAAATTCAGGGTGCCCAGGTATTTGAATGACCCAGGATAAATAGTCACAAAGTGTCTGGTGTAATCTAGATTAAAGTTGACGTGTCCTGGCCCCGGGAAGGTTATCATTTTATCTGTACAGGAATACCGAAAAACGGGAGGTGTGTCAGTTTGACCTTCAGGGCTCTTCTATAGCCACAGGCGTCTCGCTTCACCACCGAGCGCGATTCGAGAACTTTTTTCTTCCATAAACTATATATAGGCTATTGATCAATTTAAAAAGTTTCGTTTCATCCAAGTCAAGTAAGATGTTTACTTAGGTCGAGATAAACTTGATTAAGGAGGTGCAGGGTGTCGCTATGTATTAGGAAAGGTGTCTGTGGTTGTAAGCTTAACCAAAAAACACATTTTCGAGTCAATGACCCCAAGGAATTTGACCTAGATGTAGATTTAGGTCGAGTAATAATGTGAGAGGGTGACCTGATCTGATCTACAAATTGAGCAACTACTTGATGTGTATTTTTTAAAAACAAGTAAACAAAGTGCTTATTCCTAGAAGAAAACGTTTTTAAACCCCGATCTTCTGACAAATTAAGTATGTTATAGGCCTAGATGTATTAATTACAACTTGATGTTAGTTCATGTAATTAATGACGTACAGGGTAAAGATCTACACTTGATACTGTTTACAAAACCTGACTGGACAGATTGTCATAATGGGGTTTGTATGATGGGATAATCACTATTAAAATAGACAGCCACCATTGATACAGTGATTTCCCCAGTGGTACATTATGTAGCTCTGGGGGAAGGAATGTGTTATATCCCAGGTATGATTACCCACTGTACATAAATATCTACAGAGTTATCGCTGTGTATAGCAGTTCACTGCCTTGTCAAACTAACGTCAGGTATTTGGCTGGAGGCAGTGAAAGGATTTATTTAGTACAAGTTGGGATAAGCAGGTGAGGTCCTGCCAAAATGGAATTACAGTCATTAATTCAGGAGCATATAAATAAAATTGCCCCGCAGTTGATCATCCTTCATGTCCCGGGATAAATTGAACCACTACATTGATTTTGTTTTCATGTTTGACTTCGAAATCACCTTTTGAAATAAACAAACTAAACTATATAGCAAGGAAATCAGGAGTGTGTGTATTGGGATGCTTTGATAATTATGGTATGAATTTATCAACTAATTTCTCATGAATTAGAGTGATTGACATTCCTTCAGTATCTCCACAACCCAGATTTTCCTCAGTGATGAAAGCAAAAATTAGCATGCATTGTATATCTCATAATCTGAATTTTAATTTCTGAATTTCTAACCTAGCTGGTATATTATTTTTATCAGTGCTGAAGATTTTCATTTGCATGATATAGATACTCAACATTGTATTCTTGTCCTGTGCCATTTAAATGCCTTTGATCACCATTGAATTACAATTTTTTTTTATATTAAATTCCCAACAAAACATCTTAATTAACCCGATTCATGTCATTGAGTATTTGATTGGAGTTGCAATCATTTTAACTGTGATTTTGTTGTTTTTTAGATATATCTGTTTGTAACAGCTGTTGGCTTCAAGTGTCATTGCTGTAAGGGTCAGTCTCATGTGTTTATAAGGAAACAGCTTTGCATGTAGTCTGTTTGTACACCAGTACAATTATTGCTCCAGTGTACTAATGACTGATGTAGTTGTTTATGCCACAGTACAATGCACTTTTCACACAGCGGCTGATATTTCATCCTGTGCATACACGAGATACAATGTACAGTGACATGTACACATACACTGTAATAATACATAGCCTGGCTTGTACAATGATATATATAAACAAACGTCATCGGTGTATTCCTGCATGACTAAATTATTTCCGTCTAGTGAATTAACATTCAGAAAACTTTATATGGATTTTGACTACCAATAAATCACTGTTGTATGTTTCTGATACTACAAAGATTAACTGCAATTAGCATGATTAGTTAATAATGAATAGTCCTATGGTTATATTATGTCCTCATGCAGGCCAGGTATTAGTTTTCATTATTTCACAAAAACAAAAGAAAAAACTACAAGTCAGTAATACTTAAACTGCACATGGCAATGCCCATATGTCTCCGGATTTGCAAATAAAGCAGATTATCAGTTCATTCGTGACATCTGTTGCAGTGGGTAAAGTATGGATAGCTGTGTTATTATCTCCTTGAACATGTTGAAGTGACAATCTGATTTCAACATCATCGATACCTTTAGAAGTAGTTTAAAAGAATTGGCAGTCTCAAATTGAGGTGATGATTAACAAACATTGGAGTTATGTAGCACACAATTCTATCAGTATGATGACGATTTCGGAATAAGGAACAATTTGAAGAGCTTTTCTGTGTAGATTTATTTTTTAAAAAATCATGCATTTCCAAATATTAGAGTTTTGAACTGAAGGAAAGAATCAAACATTGAATTGAGCATTTGGTTATTTCGGTTGGTTATAATTATATATAGATATATGTACTTGAATGTTACAGGGCAATTGCCCTGTAACATTCAAGTACATATATTTATTTATAATAATTGCTTTAGACTGAAAGTGTTGATATGTACAGTGTATGATGCAGATTTGCTATAAATACACATAATGTATACATTGTAGGTATGAAATATTGCCATGTGGTCTTTACTTGTTAATTTGTATTCAAAAGCATGCATGATTTTGAAGGTTAAAAGGTCACAAGCAAATGGGACTGCATTTTGTTTCGAATACTAGTCCATGCATGCTTTTTTATGATATATATAAGTTTCATGTTTTTGTGTCATTGATGTTTGATCGTTACTGTGAACACAATAATACAAGAGCAGCTGTAATTTTTTAAGATCAAATTGAAAGACTTAATTGTATTGAAAACCATTTTTTTAATGGACAGGAAGTGAGAGCTACCTTAGGAAAGGCTGATATGATAATGTATGATAGGACAATGCTGTATAAAAGAAGAGCAATGAGTGCTCGTATACATTACTGTCACTCAGAATGTCCTTCTTGACTTTCACACTTGTCACCCACAGGCAGTCTGATACGAATAAATGCACCAGAGCAGAGCGACCCCGGAGAAGTATTTGCCATTTCTCACTAGAATAGAAAATGTCCGCTGTGAAGTGTGTTGAATTATTTTGTATTAATCATGAACATGTATATGCAATGTTCATGTGTGCGATGTGCTACGTAATGGTGAAACGATCGAGGCAGGTTATTCAGTTTGAATCCCGTGAAGGATTTACACATGTGTGACAAATGTGTAAGTGGTGATTTACGGCAACCAGTGTTGAAGACTTTAAGCAGTACATGTACTAGGATGATGAATAAAAATGATCCACAACAGATAATATTTAATTATGATGATTATGATATAAGCCAAACGAAGAATCTGAATCAGATAAGTTTATTACAAAATTAATGGACTATAAATACACATTTATTAACATCCTACTCCATTTACCTGCTGATGGCAGGTGTAGCCAGTCAACAAGGGGCGTTACTCCTTTTGAGCACGTAATCCCATGTACCTCTGGTTTGTCTCGGGGGGGGGGGGGGGGGGGGGGGGGGGGGGGGGGGGGGGGGAGGGGGGGGGGGGGTCTGGCCTGTTCTTGATTTTGTATTCTCTATAATGGTAGTATTTCTGAGATTTACCACTTACCCATCATACTGCAGATTGTCTCTGTACTTGTAGATACCTCATAACATGAATTGTTTTCTGGCCAAATATTGTAGTTTAAATTAGAATAAATGCCTTATGTGCTGTACTCAAAACCAGAATTAGAGCAGTTAAAATTTTCCATTATTAGATTTATAATTGAGTTGTAAATATAATAATAAACTTCACATTTCATGGAGTTTTTATTGATTTGAAATCTTGCCCAGGAATATTTTATTGACAATGAGGACCCTAAAAACCAGACATCTTGTTAAATGTGTTTATTTAATGGGTTAAGTGTCATTTTAAGGGACATTATGTCATGTTATACCATGCTAGTATCCAGGCACTTCCTTTATAAAATTCTGGCGTTAATTAATGTTTGCTGTAACATCTTTTCTGTTAGGACTTAAATTGCATGTACTTTCATCATGTGATGTATATTAAGTTACAGAATATACAGTGTGAAAAAAAAGCAATGCAAGTTTTGTTGCCCTATCATAGTAGCAGACTGGTATGATTGTACAATGTCACTCATTGTGTGTATCTATGAAGAGATGAAGTGACAATATTAAAAGTTATTTGATATAATTCACTGTATTACAGAGATGGAGGTGGGGGTTGCTTAATGCGATGTCATTTATAGAATGTATTCCATTTATTGGGTTATTTTGGTGTGCTGAAAATGTTATCTGGGGGGGGGGGGGGGGATGTGGAAATTTTTTAAAGATAAAAGGGCCAAAATAAATGCTTCAATGAAATTGCACAAATAAAATTTCAAATGAACTAAATATTTTCTATGCCAAAATTACCGGACATATGGTATATATATGTGGGTATCATGATGTTCTCTTCGGTGATCACATATTTCAGATGTTATTGATCAGCTTTTTCTGTAAGTCCATGATTCCATTGTATAGCTTTGGATATGACTACTTTTGGTAGAACTTGATCATTCATTTGCAGATCATGACTGATGAGTACTTTGTGGATGAGGTAGACTGCCACTTTGAGAGAGTACTGACTCTGTAAAGTTATTTTTATCTGTTGCAGGGTATTGTGAAAATGTCCATCGTGCAGGTGACAATGTTGTGGTCGTGTTCGGAGCAGAATACAAAGTTTCCTTCATGCGTAAGTATAGACACTTCTAGCATTCAGATAGCACCATATAAAACAACAGAAGCATATGACATATTCCACCAAATTAGCATAAATGTCCGTCAATTTTCCCCCCTCCGTATTTAAAGATAAATATGCTTAAAAAGTAAAGAATGTTGTTAATTACAAACTTGAATGGACTAGAGTTAATTATAAAATCAAAAATATTTTGCCACACATAAATTGTTAAAATTATTTTGGTATATGAATGTTCAAAATATGAGAAAAATTGACAGAATTAACTCCCGTGAGAAGTGGTACCCAACTTCTCGGGTACTTTAATTAAACTTATATAAGAAAAGAAGGGGCGATAAAAATGTAACATAAAATGTATGTTCTTTTACTTAATCTTTATAAAAAAAATTGCAAACTATTTATGAAAACAAATTATACAAAAGTAAATTCAAAGTAAACAGTTTTTGTAACTTTCGTTCTGTCAAACATACTGACGTTAGCACTAATGTACATATGTATATAGAGATGTACTGCAAAACAATTTGCTTTGATTATTTTTCTGGAATTAAGCATTAAAAGTCATAATCTAATTGTGGAACAGATTTTATCTTCTTTAAACAAAATATCTGACTTAAGAAATTACATTGATATTTGGTCTGACATCATTCTGTCAAATTCTACTCGGCACAATGTGACATTAGCACACTTCTTTACCAAACCATTGTAAGAGTTGTGGTTCTATGTTATTATTACAACTCTCCCTGCAAGGGGCGTTGTAATGGGATTTTCCAATTGCATGGCAGGTTGAGTGAATGAGGTATCTAGACTTATGTAAAACTTCAAGCGATAGACTTTCTGTCAAAATTGCTGACGTTAGCAACATGTGACGTTAGCATAAGAAATCGTTCTATTTGTACTAAATCGTACGTCAAACTACCGGTTTATGAATTCAAAGACTATTTTATTGCAATAAAAACTCATCATGGGAAACTATTTATAGTCTATCATGATTTACATCACTGCGAAAAGCTTCCGCAAGGTTTTGTTCCGTCAAACAATAACATTAGCATAAAAAAAGTTCCGTCAAGAACTGACATTAGCATTGACAGAAAATAAAAGATTCTGGGTCATTATTAAAGCACAACAAACATTGGTCTCGATGTAATGTATATAGATTACATTTAAACCTTTCATTAAGAGAGCCATGTAGTTAAATAATTTCATAACTTGTTTAGTAAACAGAAGATTTATTAATTGCTAATGTCATTGTCCGTCAAGTGTTCCGTCATAAAAATGTGATGTTAGCAACCGTTTTTAAAAAAAATGAAATTAAAAGTGAAAGAATACTTTTATAACTTTATTTTTCATATTTTCTTGATCCTGAGTGTTAATATTTTTAGTTACCACAAAAAAATTACCAAAGTTTGGCAATTTGAATAGACATTCCCAATGGGAGTCAATACAAGCATTTTTCATGGAACATGTCATATGTAAAGACACTCTGTATAAATCAACAATATAGATAACAAATTCTATTAATTGTAAATATTTCGGCGAACATTATGTTTGCAGTGAGTAAAATTGTTCTCTTTGGGGTCAACGTACAGTGTATTTAATACATATTAACATTGTCATTAAAGTCAAAATGACTGGATCACAAATATTTACAAGAAAGAGGGATAGTGTTTTACAAATTTTTTTTGTTTTGATACATCATCTACATTCATTTTGATATTATTGTGTCTGTTCAAGATGTAAAGCTTCACGTATCATTTTAGGTTTACTGAGTTTACTCAGGTGACCTATTGCAATTGGTCGTTGTCCGTCGTGTGTTGGCAATTGAACATTTTTAACTTTTTCTTGATAACTACCATTCCAATTCTTTTAAAATTTTGTATGAAGTATCTGTGGGATAAGGGGGACATAGATTGTAAATTTCAGGACTCCTGCTTTCATGGGGCCTAAAAGGTGAGGAAAAAAAACTATCAATAATTGACAACTTTTCAAAACTCTTTTCTACAACTGCATATCTCTAAGAAAAACTAAATGCTCAATGATGTAAAACAGGACAACCTCTACCAAAGTCGTAAATCGCTGGAAATTTTTTCTAGATTTTGTAGCCCTTGGAACTAGTGATACATGTACTTTAACTAATCCTTGGGTAACAGATAGATAGGGCCTATGTGTCTTTTGTTCACCAAAGTATAACTGAACAATTAGTTTCTCACTCAAGCACATCAGAGCATGCGATTATATTAATACTGTACAGAAGGTTTGATGTATTCTCTGAATTGTTCATTTTCAGCTGGACAGGTGTCTGATACCAAATTGAAACAGATCCAGGAAGAAATGTCCAAAGAACAGAAAAGAGTGGAGGGATTGACCAACAAATATGTTTCACAGCTGAGGGAGAAAAATGTAAGTCTGATGGGCGTCTCCTGCCTATTGTGTCATTCCTCGCTGTGTAGGAAGCTTATTCCTCAGGAATGAAACTTAGATGTTCAAAGAGTCAAGTACAAGGTTGATTGAGGTAGTGAGAATTCTTCTAGGGTTGGGGCAATATAAAGGATTCTTGGGAGGGTGCGTAGAAGTACTTATTCTGGACGGGTTAGGATTGGTTTGGGACGAGTCAATGCACTTGTCACCAGTGACGAGTAAAATTTTCTGTAAATGTTGAATTTTTCTTTCAAAAATGTCTTAATATAATTTTTTGACCACATTTTAACTGAAAGCTATTTTGAATTCCCTGTGTGCACATTACCATTATACTGTAGCTATTTCAGTCTTTTGTCAACATCCAGGAGGTTTATAAAACCATATCCACATTTTATTAAACTCTACATGTATAAAACATTTTTATTGTGTTCAACTTCAAAAACAAAGTGAATAGAAAATAAGTTTTTATTGTACAGATATTTTCATAGGTATTTTTAATCATATAGATGTTATAGTTATAAATTTGTTGATTCATACATGTACACAAATTACAATTCAGAATACACCTAGAATACGACCAGAAAGTATTTTGCTATTGATGCTAAACTCAGCTGAGATTCCGTTCGACTAGATATTTGGACTGACACCTTTACCGAATCTCCATGTAGCCCTTATAATTCATGTCTAGAAAGAAGTATGCAGCTAACTCTGGATTTCTGTCTACATTTTCAACTCATATATATATTTTAAAAAAGCTTTGCACTTTTGCTAATGATATTTCTTTGAAATCCAAAGTAGAATCCAGTAGTAATTGATTAACTTTATTACCAGTGTTAATTAATTGCTCTTATTCAACTCCTTTTCATTAGCGGGTAGAAAAATTTGTTGATATCAATAGATAACCATTGAATTTGTCAAATTACTCTACAATATTGATTTAAAAAATGGTTAATCTTCATTTCTCACACATTAACCTCTTTGCATTTGATCACAGAGGGAACATTTTCACTGTGTTTTGGTCTCTAAATAATATGCTCGTCAATAAATCAACTTTTATGAAAATTCATATACAGTGTAAATATCTATATTGACATTGAAAATATAACTTTAAAGAAATTGATCAGAAGGTAGGCGGCGAAACAATACTATCATTCACAGTTCTTTACATTCAGCTTCGACCCATTCTAGCAATTAATGTACACACAAGTGACACTGCCGTTCGCTTTAAATAAGTGATTTGACTGTTAGACAAACACTCGATCACTACGAATTCGCAAATTGCACAGTCACTAAATTTTCTGTACAAATGAGCACTCCATGTTTTTCTCTATTAGTGGTATGCATTGTACAGTAGGATGGGCAGTTACTACTTATTACTAATAAGGCCAGTTCCACTTAATTAGTAGATTATCAACCGGGGTCACAAAAAAATATGGGGCGGGTGGAAGGATTTTATTTTTTAATTTTTATTTCCCTAGAAAAAAAAATTAATGACAAAAGTCATATCACACAAATTGTTAATCAAGTTAACATTCAAAGATTCCTTGGTAGAAGATTCTGTGACTTTAATCATTCACTCATGTCACTGGGAAGCAAGTTTATTTGAAATCATAATTTTTGCAAAAGTAAAAAAAATTGGGTTGGGTCCTTTTTTGAGGGGTGGGCAGGGATGATGATTTATCAATTAATTTTAATTGGTCTAAACAGACTCTAGGAATTCTTCAGTATTAGGAGATAAACAATTCCTTCATGGGAGCATTCATTTGAATGTTTTTATTTTGGGACTTTCATACCTAGATGGTAAGCAATGCAAAATTGATGAGAGTTCTTTTAGCAATCACATTTTCAATGAAGCAAACACAAGTGCACATTAATTGATATAACTGACAAAAGCTGAATGTAAATTTCAAGACATGAATTATAAAGGACTGCTCTGAGATTCAGTGAACGTGTCACTCCAAATATCCATCCAAGATTACTGTTGCTGCATATCACAAAGAATCCCGTTGCAAATTACAAAGATGTCTAAGAAGCAAACAATAAATCTCCCCCCCCCCCCCCCCCCTTTTTGATAGAGATTGTTCACTTTTATGTGATTCAAACACTCATTAATGACTCAAACTATCAATTTATTTATGACAGAGTACATGAATGTCTTTAATGATTACAAATAAAGAATTCAGAAGTGTTCATGTACATACAGGCTTTCTTTAATTGAGTTAGGGGCGTTCGCGACGTTTCTCAATAATCTATAATTTTTCATGACATTTCATGTACAATTCCCTTGCATTCTATCTCATTTCTACAAAAAAAAAAGAGGGAAAAAACGCGAGATACATTACCATGTCTGTGATAAGCATATTTTGAAAGTTCGTATCCGTTGCAAGTGGAAAAAGTCATCTCTTATATATTATAGTAAGTTGAATAAATGGAAGAAAAATCTTTGAAACAAGCAGGGATATAACCCAGGACCCTTGAATTACTAGTTAGGTGATCTAATTGCTGAGCTACCTAGTCCGATATACAAAGTATAGTAATATTACTACAATATGAAATTTGAACCTATTTCGGAAATCATACAAGAACTCTTCACATCAAATAGATGATAAAAAAAATTATAGAAAATGTCAGAAACGTCTTGTATGTCCTTAAGTATAAAAATGTAATGAGAAGAACAAGTAGTCATACATCTTACATGTAAAAATGTACTCGTCTCATGGGATGAGTAGTTGTGAAAAAAATTTCTTACCATAAATTTGTATCCATGTTTATTTAGATACAGCTTCCTCAATGCAAAGTTATCTCTTCATTGCTTTTATCAACATCTTAAAACACTAAAGGAACATGGAAATTTGATACACAATGTGCTATCTTAGTGGCAAAACTTTCTAACCAATAAAGCTAGAAATTTAAAACTCAATAAATAGGTTCCAAATTGATATTTCACAATGACTCATGGAGAATCTTTGTTGATAATATTGCAGTAGGTACATGTAACTAGTCTTGTAAGACTTCAAAGGCCAAATTTTAGTAATTGATGGTTTTTCAAAATCGAACAGCAACTACAGAGACATCTTATCCAAGAAAGTTTATAAATACCCATTGAGTGTATTCAAATTCATGTACAAATATGTAAAATTGGCAGATGTCCCAAATTAATTTATCACATTTTTCACATTATCATCTCGTATAAGTTTCTTAGGTAAGATCAAATAAAATATGTGTGTGTTTCCTATTTTACTCCCCCAAAAATTAAGTAGGGTAGGTGGGTAAAATATTTTCTTTTATTGAAACATTTTATTTGCAATCTTGGTTTTTGATACATTTTGAATACATGTCTATGTATATTACAATTACTTTTCAAATATTTTGAAGATCAATAGAAGCCAAATGCATACTTGATCATAAAAAAAAAAAAAATACCATTTTGAAAATTGTAGATTTCTATTATATATCTTGTCAATAAAATCTTTAGGGTTGGCAAGGAAAACGTTGGTAGGGTCGGGAAACCTGAAACACACATATATTTTATTTTGGCCTAATGACAAAAACATATTACTGCATGGAAACATATTAAATATTCAATTTATCAATTTGTTTTAGATTAAAGGGGAGGCAACTCCAATCACTGGCAAGAAACCAGAGGAAGCAATCATCTCTAAGGCAGAGGAAGTTGGTGCCTCAATGATCGTCATGGGAACTCGTGGACTGGGAACAATTCGTCGTACCCTGATGGGAAGTGTTAGCGACTATGTCGTACACCATTCGAAGATGCCCGTCATTGTTGTTCGAGACTCGTGATAGATACCTCTAGGATATATAGAAATAAACAAAGGACACCGCAATATTTCTTTAAACGATTGTCCTCATTTAGAAAGTTTATGTTTTTTCTTGGTCATCATTGGCAAAGATTTTCCCCCCACTGCTTTTAAGTAATTCTGGTAGTGCAATTAATTTACTGAGATTTTCAGAAGCTGCTTATATATTCATGCTAGAGATAAATTTAAACGATAGTATTTACCAATTAGAATTATCTTTAAAGATTAGTAGAAAGCTTAATATTTCGGGTAGCTTTATGGAAATAGTATTTACCATTTGGGATAATATAAAGTAGAATCAATAGAAAGCTTATTGCATGTACTAACATTTCCAAAGAAAAAAGAGATTTTGGGCTTAGCACACAGTGTGATGGACTATTAATGCTCTATTAGAAGATATATATTCAATATATATCTTACCAGTGGCTGCTTGCTCCTATTCATGTTAAAAGTACTGGTTTAAAATGTTGACATTTTTCTGTAATAACATGGTTATCTTTGATTATTAGATTGATGTGTAGGTTTATACTTTTATAACACTAACTTGTCAGGAATCACTGATGTGTGTATGGATTGTAACATTTCTTCCGGGTATTTATACAGCCTGCAAACAAAGGAAACAAGCAAACTCAAGTATTACGCATTCCTGTTTGTTCATACAACGCAACATGTACCATTTAGAATGGGTATTGAAAACAAGGTGTAAAACATTTCATGTTTCTCTCGAAGTTTGTTTATAAACTGTGTACAGTCATGTGATGTTGTATTTAACCGAGATTTTTTTCATTTTCATCTAAACCAGGGATATCAGAATTTAAATATTGTCAATGATATATATTTTTTAACCCTATCATACTGTTTTGGGAATGAGGTACCGAGAACGCAATTTACAACGATTTTTCCTAAATCTTTTTTTTTTTTTTGAGTCCACAAGTAATTTACAAAGTATGACTTCTGTAATCGCTGTAGACAAAGTAGCGGTACTCTTACACCATTAGAACTCACTAGATGTAAATCACACTGCAAGAATCTCAATTCAGAACACTGTCGTGTATAAAATGAGGCAACAGCAAATAAAATGATGTCCCAGATACCATGTCTTCTTATCTTGTTAGCTCACATGAGCTGAAATTCTGATCACTCTTTGTCTGTCCATTCATTGGTAAACATTTTCGACTTCTTCTCCAGAACCACAGGGCTAATTTCAGCCAAACTTGCCACAAAGCATGCTTGGGTAAAGAGGATTCAAGTTTGTTCAAATGAAGTGCCACACCCGTTTTGAAGAGGAAATGATCAAGAATTTGTATTTAAAAATTGTGACATCTTCTAAAGAGGCTCATCACACCAATTTTTGTTTAGTGGCTCAGTAAAATTTCTCATTTAAGTCTGATTTCACCATCGAAAGAGTGACACAAGCTCTCAATTATTTTATAAGAATTTTTTTTATCTTTTTTCCGGAATGGTGAAAAAGGTGTTTCAATGTGATTTGACGCATGATATGAATATCTGATAAAACATTACTAAAAGACTCGGATAGAAGTTTTGCTAAAATAATTTTAAATATACGGCTAAAATCTTCAAAAAACATGTCAGTTAGGAAAATGGTATATCTAACAAATGTATTTTAAAAAGCAATTGAAATGAAATGGCCAAAGTTAAGAAATTCATGTATTGCGATTTTTGTTAAATTTGAACCATATCTGATCGGAATTATAAAAAAAAAAAAAAAAAAATCATAGAGAACATAGTAATTAGAAAAATAATCCCCCTTGATGTAACATGGTTTGCAAAGGAAACAATTTTTTGATGAAGAATGGATAAACTTTAACAACATGATTATTTTATTAATTTCTATTTCATCGTGACCATGATGAAAAGATTCAGTAACCCAGGGGTTCTAGATTTTTTAAGCGATCGGTCTATTTATTTTTCTCAAAAACAACATAAATGAGAGTTTTCTTTGTCTAACACATATCGCACGGAACGCACAGAAGTACATGTATTAAGAAACAGAATATGCCCCATACTTTGAATGAAAGTTACTTTTCTCAAACACTCGTGTTTAATATCGAGTACCTACGAAAATTCGCACGGATGTTTGCTTCATGAGCTGAATTCAAGGTTTGAAATAATTTGAGAAAGAACTATGATAATCTGTCACAAGAATAAAAAAAAAAAGACATTCAATTTCTTATTAAATTGGGCTTCATAATAGTCTTTATTTTGACGAAATGCTTGAAAATGAAAATAACGCAGGGTGAAAAGATGGAAGATGTAGCGTTATTAAGTGAAAAGATATCAAAGATTCCCATATTGATTAATATCATTCAGTAAATTCACAATTTTAAGTTTTTCTGTCACATATTATATTCTGATATAAGGAATGAATCTATTTTTCTTTTCGTAGCGCATAATACATAAGTTTTCCTTCCGTTTTTTTGCGATATACCTCTATCCATTCCTTCTCAATTGTGTATGAGCATCTCGTCAATGAAACGATTAACAAAAACGCAGTCAATCAGAATCGTTTGCAAAATGAAATGATATGGAAATCATATATGCTACTCAAAATTTGATAAAGATCATATATATTTTTCTGTTTAAAAAATTAATAACTGCATAACTGGCAATATTGTGTCCAAGTGAAATAAAAAATGTCTTCAACAAACTTGCACGTGCATTTCATGCCATGGGAAATGCGTTTCTCATCACAGTTTATGCTTTTGCTACCATTGCACGATTTTCACTCAGGCATCGGTGTCTGATTCTTTCTAAAATTTCAAACTCACTTGAGTGTTTTCAACGTGTAAGGCGTCGCCTGACGACAGAACAACTGGGCAGATGTATTGGAATGCTTGACGCTGGCTATTCACAACGTGACGTTGCAAATGCACTAAACGTCAGCCAGAGCATTGTAAACAGGGCCTGGAACCGACAGCAAACTTTTGGTACAGCAGCACACCGACATGGGGGTGGTCGTCAGAAGTCGACAACCCCAACGCCAAGACCATTTTGTGGCTCTTCAGGCATGACGCCATCCCTTCTGGACAGCAACCAGCCTACGTAACGACCTCCTGAACGCCTCGGGGGTGAATGTGTCCACTCAGACGATACGGAATCGGCTTCACAATGCAGGTCTCAACTCGAGAAGGGCATGTGTTCGAGTCCCTCTGACTGTTCGACACCGGCGGGAGCGATTGGACTGGGCTGAAGATCATGTCACTTGGACACAGAACGATTGGGTTCAAGTTCTGTTCACCGATGAGTCCAGGTATTGTTTGGATTTTACAGACAGGAGGCACCGAGTGTGGCGACTACAACGTGAACGTTTCCATGATGTCAACATCAGTGAACATGACCGTTATGGTAGTGGTTCCATCATGGTCTGGAGTGGAATCAGCAGGGATGGAAGAACAGATCTTCATGTCCTGGAGAGAGGAACAATGACGGGGATGTGGTACCGGGATGAGATCCTCGATGTTTACGTCAGACCCTGCGCTGGTGCTGTTGGCCCTGAGTTCATCCTGATGGATGATAACGCCCGTCCTCATCGCGCCAGGGTGGTGGAGCAGTACCTTCAGCAGGAGACAATTGTCCGTATGTACTGGCCAGCGCGCTCGCCGGACTTGAACCCGATTGAGCATGTATGGAACATGCTGTAGGTTGCCCTTTCACGCCGTTAAGCACAACCCACGACTTTGGCAGAGCCCGGAAACACCCTCGTGGAAGAGTGGAACAACCTTCCCATTGGAAACATCCGGGTGCTTATTGACAGCATGGCTCGACGTTGTCAAGCCGTCATTGATGCAAAGGGAGGCCATACCCGGTATTGACACTTCATCGACTAAGTGTAACGATGGACTATCCCCAAAAACTGTGTAATTCTTTCTCTGGTTTGCTGTTAACTTTTTGTAATGAAATGCCTTTTGGTGTTGTTATCAGATTTCAAGCATTCCGTATTGATAAAAGTTCATACCGTTCATGAATTTTCATTCATAATCTGAGTAAACACGTTTCTGGGTCAAATTTATGTCTTTTGTTATGTTAGTGGTAAATTACACACATATAACCTAGTGATCCTTATCAAATTTTGAGTAGTATAGTTACTTGTAGTTACAGGTAAATCTGTCTGTACCTCGGTAACTTTTCTTAATTAGGACCCATTCGCTCAATGCTCTTACAGTGAGGAAGTTTGTTCTCTTGTTCTCTACTCCTATTGTGTTATTTGAAACCTCTAAGGGGTCATCCATAATTGTCAACCAGTTTCCAAAGTGTGCAAAAAGCACGCTCGGGGGAGGGGGTAAAAAATCGACAATTTTACCGTACGCTTTTTTTTTTCTCTTCCGGATTTATTTCATATCCGCGGAGTTCGGTTTTATTTTATCGTGAAAAGACGACAAGATAAGACAGAGACATCTTTATTTTTTCTATAAAAACAAAAATCTATTATGTACACAAGATTTGCACATTTATAAAACATATCATTCATATATAACAAGAAATAGGGGTACCAATATTAAAGAACTCATTGTTTGAACTAAAATGCTCATAAATTTGATTGTCGATCTTCTTGTTTTGGGAATTTGAAAATGGTTGATGTACACTTTTTGAGGGGGTGGGGGGGGGGGGGTCTCAATAAGTGTGCTTTTTGCACACTTTGGAAAATGGTTGACAATTATGGATGACCCCTAAGCTCACGATATGTAGGAGGTTTGAGGACAGTGGTAATCCGGATAGCTACATTATCTACACTGTATGTTGCCGTCCAAAGCCAGATTCGTGTGCTCTTTAGTCTCAATTGCTTGATGTCTTGTCTTTATAAAAATTATATTCAACTTACCTTTGAATGATGTTGTCTATTGAGTGTTTCCCTTATCCCCGATTCCACCCAGAGATCTGTGACCCCACTCTCTTGAAAAATATCAAATTATTTTCATGTGCGAAATCGGATTTGACACCGCTTTCCTCCTTGGAAACCAATCTCTACCCAGAGTTATCGTTCCCGCTACGCTCCACTAATACCTCTGTCAACGTCTAAAAATCATATCAAAACGTACTAAAACTAACTTAGCATATCAAACTGTAATGATCATATCTAAGCAAATCAAACACTTGTCTGAATTTTATAAACGCAGAAGCTGGTAAATATGAGACACCTGAGCGAATTAAAAGGTTTTATATAAATATTCATTCATCCAATAATACTAGAATAATCATGGAATTCGTTGTTTTTGTGAACTTACTGTAAGATTTTAAGCTTAACACTAAAACTTGTAAAATCATACTTTATAATGCAATAGGTAGAAATAAGTTTTGCCAAGAATCTTAACATTCAGACGTTGACAGAGGTGTCGTAGCGCAGCGTAATACGCCCTCTGGTGAGAGATTGACCAATAACAGGTCATTTTGAGCAATGAAGTTACATGTAGTTGATTCATAGTCAGAACTTTAACACCCCCCCCCCCCCCGCGCTAAAGAGTTTCACATATATCAATATTTCCGAATCGAACCTCTCTGGACTGAGTGTCTTAAAATATCGTTCGAGGTTCTTTCAACACTTTAATTCCATGTCTTTTGCAAAATTGTTGTTAATCAACCGAGTATTTACTTTCGTTAGTCTTTCCCTTTGTTTTCGCCGCATTGAAAAAATAATTGTTTGTCAATGAGAACTTTATATTGTTTGACTGACACCCCCCCCCCCCCTCTTATTTTTTGACAGTAGTGGTGAATGGGAAGAAAGTAATCTTTAACTTATGAAATGAACCTCTGTGTAGATGCACGAATACTAGCCTCCCCTCTCCTCAAATCACGATTTAAGAAATTGCAGTTTGGGCAAAAATGAGGTAGTTTTAGTCACAGGGGGTTGTCTTCCGGATTGTGGAAAATAAAAAAAGAAAATATGAATCCTCTTGAAAACCTCCGTTGAAGTACATGTAGTTTTGATAAAGATACCGACACGTTTCGACAATTAATATATCAATTAAATTATACCTAACAAGTAGTATCATATCGATGTGACCCCCCCCCCCCCATTTGTTTGTCAATATATATATATATATATATATATATATATATATATATATGATAACTCCAGATTTGGCACCCAAAGTAGCTGAGCTAATATGTAACCCCCCATTCACCCCTGTAATCTTTTATCTGCTTCTGAATTTGACACATCAATTATGCTTAATTTATTTATATGTTGCATTTCTTATGTTTTCATCATTGAATAATATTCTTGCTTTTCTATGCTCGTGGTTTGGAAGTTGGAGTATGGTTCCGTGGAAATTATAGTACAGCAAAGCTCCTAGAAGTTATTGTATGTTGGATTTCTGTCTGATTTGAGGTATGTCTAAGATAAAAGAAAAAATATCACACCTTGACATCCTCTTAAAGATGTACATGTACCTGCACATCATACATGTACCAACAATTCATCTTATTTGTAGCAATTATTCATAATTTAGAATGGAAGGGAAACTTATGTATCATGCGTTACGAAAAGAAAAATAGATTCATTCCTAAACCACTTTTATGCAGGCAATACTTTGTTTGGGAGATTTTATTATCGACAGCTTATAATTATATCTTGTTTGGAATGGGCTTGTTTTAACAAATATTGATCAATGAAATGTTAAAATAAACAAATTCACCTATTAGAATATTATAAGATATTTTCTACTTTCATTATAAGTAGACTTTAAATGTAATGCACTACCACATTATACATAATGCACTATTACACTATTAGCTAGTTTACAGACAAAGAGTTTTGTTTTGAATGTACATTATGTATTGCTGAGTGATCCCAAAAATGTATCACCGCATTTTTTCTTCACTGGTATTGATCATTAGAGCACAAAGTAACCCGTTTCAAATTTTCCCAATTTGAACATTTTGCGTCAATTTCCCAATCCTACGGACCCGGTACCCAGTTTGAGAATGGTAGTGCAAGAAATTTGATTTTCAACAATTTTCTTTGATATTTTGAATATTTCCAGGTTGCTGAACTTTGTTCAAATTTGAAAAGAAAAAAATAGTTTACACACAGAACTCTTGATTTGCCTATCTATCTCCTGTCACAGTTTTAAGCTAAAACCCTTTATTCAGTCTATTCAAAGAAAGTATGTTACAGCCTGATGACGGCGATACTACATTGGGCAGAGTTGTATACATTGTGGCTTAAGAAACACACCCTACGTAAGCATTTTCACGGGCGTATTATGTGGTTAACGCTATTTGGTACCGCTTGCAGGGCGGCGACCACGAGTTACCTGCCCCTATACAATGAGTTAATTGCCCCTGTATTTCATCTGTTAAGTTGTACTTAAAATAGGCTAACTCTTGCGCAAAAAAAGATAGAAAATATCAAATATGGGAAAGCGGGACGATAGACCAAACATATCTACGAAGAGACCGTTGGTGCCGGAAATATCTCTGTCTTTAGTAGTGTCCGCGAGGTATATTAATTTATAAAACATGAGATATTAGTACCATATTGCCCGGGAATCAAAAGATTTTTGCAAGATCGGTAAGTATATTCAATATAGGCTAAACAAGCACAAGGCCAGGACACGTGGTAAGTCATTCCGCAGTGCAGGAATGACCAAAACTAGCCTACTACGGTACCATTTACAGAAATTACCAAAAAAAATGACAAAAATTACCAAGAGAGGAGCTAAAATGACCTCAGTAATACATGACATCTACTATCATATTCACATTAAAAATTTTGGTCCCTCCATTGACGACTTCAATAATTTTTAATTTCGGTCATATCTTTGGTATTTTCTGTGAACGTTTGTAATTTCGGACATTATATGTAACAATCCTACTATTCATTCCACAATGAAGGCCAGTGGGCCTAGATTTTTAATTTGATACACGTATAAACTTAACACTGAGCAAGTTACGTCACGGAATGCAGTATAGGGGAGGAGAAAATATTTGGCTGGACGAGGAGTCGAACCTAGGATCCCTGCATTACTAGTCAGGTGCTCTAACCACTGAGCTATCCAGGTCGATATCCACGGTCCGTGTAGCCCTAACTACTAAATTCCTCCCTTTAATTTGTCTTTGCCGTCGAAGACACACAACCCAGATTCATTTCACCCCTGGCAGGACAAGAGTGGTCATGGCACCAACTGGTAAAATCTTGCACAGAGGTCCCTAGGTTCAATTCCCGATCCAGCCACAAATTTTCTCCGTGTATGTCTATCTGAGACTGAGTTGGAAAATTACGGTATCTTCATAGTGACAAACTAATGAAAATATTGATCAAATTCGACTGGTCAAGGACTGTTAATATAAATAAATTTGAAACATTGGTCATTGTAATGATTGGGTTCATGTTATACTAAGCTTGTGTTTCAAGACAAGGCTGTCTTTGTTGGTGATGATACTGATGTATATATTTAGAAACAAGTAATGCTTTGATTTTGATTACAGGTGTGGTCTTTAAAAAAAAATAATGCATGGCAAGGTTGATAGTGAGACTAATAAATTCTTTCAGCAGAATTCAGCTAGACACAAAAAAAAAAGACAATCACTACAGCCTTCCAAGAAGATGGACTGCCTCACAATAGTTTCCTTGAGGACTGTCTTGAAATATCCAGAGTTTAAGGTATGCATTTTGTACACCATGAAAATCAGCTTATAGTTTAGCTGTTATCTAAATTAGAGGGAATTTTCAATAGGGACTGGGTCTTTTCATTTACTGGACCCTTATGTTACAATGACACTGTTCTTCCACCCCTGTTAGATCCACTATAACTTTAAGGAAAATAATTGGATCATCCTGTCCCACCAATATGCACATCTACAAATGAGAACTAGATGCTGTCATGAGACAGTAATACCCGCACGTAAGTGTTTGCCTTTAAATGTACTCTCTGTCCAAATGGCGGATCCAGAGGGGAATCCGGGGATTGACATCCCCCCCCCCCCCCCTTTCTGTGGGACATCTTTGTAGTTTTTTGGTTTTTTTTAAATATGATACTGCTAATATTTGTAGGCAATTATTTTTTATGTACAAGTTGAATAAAATATTAACTAGCACTGGGTGATACACGTATATTTATTTTTATCGATTTTCTTTTTTGGATTCCTGGACCCCTCCCCCCCCCCCCCCCCCCCGTTTTTTTTATATTGCTGATTCCTATAATGTTTAACTAGCAAAGAAGCCACAGTGTGATTTGGCTACGTCATTCCATCCTCAGTTCCAAAAGGGGATGAAGAAGTTGACTCAGTAATTTGACAACTAGGCCTAACGCTATTAAAACAAAGTACGTACTTAAAGCCAAACCTCGATATACGAAATCTTCAAAACATGACTGAATTCATCGTTTAAACTTACATTTTCACTACATACCGTTTCGACTGTCAACCAGAGAGAGAGAGAGAGAGACAGAGAGAGAGGGGAGTCAATAACTCGAACTTCTTTCCCATTTCAAAAGAAAGAAATTGTGTTGTCAATAAAACCGACGGGGCTCATATTACTTCGAATTGGGATAGTTTTAAAGGGCAAGTGACTGTAATCGCAAATGAAAGTTCCTAGCAGAAACAACACATAAGACATGGGCGGATCCAGAAGGGGGGGGGGGGTCCAGGGCGTCTGGACCCCCCCCCTTTGGAGAACCAAAAAGTTTAAGAAATATTCAATTTTAACGAGACTTTGAGTCCAAATGATATGAACGGTAGATACTTACATGTATATGTACTACTAATTGCTTCATTCAAATTTATCAACACTATTATAATTATCATTCAACTCTAGGATAAATAAGACAACACACTGATACTATATTTACGATATTTTCGTCAGATGCAAGTATCGCTTTTAAAAAGAATTCTTAAAAAGTACATTTGTATATATGTAACATGAAAAATTTTGTTTAAGAAGTAGACAATTTGAAAGTGAAAAGGAAGTGCCAGGAAACGTCAGAATGCAGGACAGAATGCAGGAGTTGCACCATTTACCCTACAGCTTCTGGGGGCCTAGGCCGCCCCCAACCTACTGGGAGTAACCTCTCTCTCTCTCTCTCTCTCTCTCTCTCTCTCTCTCTCTCTCTCTCTCATTTCTTTGGGATATCAGAAAAAGATAGCGGATAGACGTTGTGAAAAGTATCTAAACGATCAAGTGCTGGACCCCCCCCCCCCCCCCCCCCCCTTCCACTTCAAAAATTCCTACACCCGCTTCTGTACAAGATATACTTCACAAGAGATAGAATCCGGCAGTAACTCGAAAATCCAGGTTTTCTGCAACTCGTCGTAGTTACTTCAGTGTGTAATTTTTACGACAAGTTTAATTTTTAGTGAATTACATTCTCAAACAAATGTGATAAAAGTTGATGATCAGACATCGTCATATTCCACTTTTCCCCTCTCTAAATATAACTATGATCATTTGACCCAGCTGACGTTTTTGTGAGCAAAATATTTACGAAGGTAATGTGACCAGGGTTAAATACTAGATGATACAAAGAGAAGAAATAATGGAGTTTGAATGATATCAATGATGTTTATTTGTGTTTGAATGCATGATGGTGATCATTGTACATTGATAAAGTGGCTTTTTATAGGATCCGAAACAGTGACATGTGAGAAAGTTGGTTGGCGGGGATTTCTACTTTCACTTTTGAGGATGCAGTAAACGGACGACAGGAGGGGAAGCTGCGCATTTCCTCGTTGGATGATTTGTGTACATGTGTGGACGTGGATGTCATTTCAGTGAGTTCACTTGGATTTGAGAGGCTGAGCAAAGGCACAAAGAAATTGTTTCCTGAGTATAGAGTCTGAAACGAGGATATTGCATCATTCCTGATCAGGCAAGTCTGGCTTGTTCATTTATTTCATTTATCATTTCTTTTTTCTTTTTTTTTTTGAATTATTTTTTTATTCATTTATTGGTTTACAATATTACAGAAGGTGAAATGTACATGTTTAACTATTTCTGTGTATCATGTATGTGTATTTGTTTTAATTTTTAATTTTCTTTGGGGGGGGGGGGGGGGGGGGAGGGCTGTTATCAGTTTGTGTAGAGTGTCAGTTTTGTGTATTACTTAAAGATCAGTACCAGTGTCCTACTGTTGAACATTGGGCAGATATGTAAATTGGCACTTGGTTGGTTTATGCAGTCCTCCTTGACATTGACAGGGCTTTCCCATGGAGACTGTTTTCCAAGTTATGCTAGAGTGTCAGTCATCTATCTGTGTCTCGCAAGTACTTGGTGCAGACAGCTATCATGCTGAATCCCGTTAAGGAAGGGGATATAGACTTCCTTTGGAATGACGTACATACTCAATGTTAGAGGGAGGTTGCCTTATAAATTGGTACCTGTTAGAGGGAGAGTGCTTTATTAGTTGGTACCTGTTAGAGGGAGAGTGCTTTATAAGTTGGTACCTGTTAGAAGGAGAGTGCTTTATAATCTGGTACCTGTTAGAGGGAGGTTGCCTAAAAAGTTGGTACCTGTTAGAGGGAGAGTGCTTTATAAGTTGGTACCTGTTAGAGGGAGGTTGCCTTATAAGTTGGTACCTGTTAGAGGGAGAATGCTTTATTAGTTGATACCTGTTAGAGGGAGAGTGCTTTATTAGTTTGTACCTGTTAGAGGGAGGTTGCCTTATAAATTGGTACCTGTTAGAGGGAGAGTGCTTTATTAGTTGGTACCTGTTAGAGGGAGGTTGCCTTATAAATTGGTACCTGTTAGAGGGAGAGTGCTTTATTAGTTGGTACCTGTTAGAGGGAGAGTGCTTTATTAGTTGGTACCTGTTAGAGGGAGAGTGCTTTATAATCTGGTACCTGTTAGAGGGAGAGTGCTTTATAAGTTGGTACCTGTTACAGGGAGGTTGCCTTATAAGTTGGTACCTGTTAGAAGGGGAGTGCTTTATTAGTTGGTACCTGTTAGAGGGAGAGTGCTTTATTAGTTGGTACCTGTTAGAGGGAGAGTGCTTTATTAGTTGGTACCTGTTAGAGGGAGAGTGCTTTATAAGTTGGTACCTGTTAGAGGGAAAGTTCCTTATAAGTTGGTACCTGTTAGAGGGAGAGTACTTTATTAGTTGGTACCTGTTAGAGGGAGAGTGTCTTATAAGTTGGTACCTGTTAGAGGGAAAGTGCTTTATAATCTGGTACCTGTTAGAGGGAGAGTGCTTTATAAGTTGGTACCTGTTAGAGGGAGAGTGTTTATTAGTTGGTACCTGTTAGAGGGAGAGTGCTTTATAATCTGGTACCTGTTAGAGGGAGAGTGTTTATTAGTTGGTACCTGTTAGAGGGAGAGTGCTTTATAATCTGGTACCAGTTAGAGAGAGTGCTTTATAATCTGGTACCTGTTAGAGGGAAGGTGCTTTAAGTTGGTACCCATAGTATGTTACAACATAGACCATAGCATATCTTGTGCATCTGACAAATTAAACGTTATAAACTACTATCATCAGTTAACTGAAAATTAGAAAGTTCAATACATTGATAAAATTGAAGTTCTGTACAGTTTTAGTTTCAATTAAAATAACTAGTACGAATAAATAACACTACTGCTATTATAGACAATGAAGTACAGAAGACATCAGGAATTAATTGAAAAGTGGAGTATATAATATGTATCGGTACTGCATGTCTGAAAGTGCACAAGATTTAAAAACAAAATCGATTGGTTTTGGATAGTCAATATCATAGGCGTAGCTTGAGTTATAATATTACCGAGGCAGGGGGTCTGGGGGGCTGCGCCCCCCAGAAGCTATCGACATTTTAACAACGTAAAAGGTTTTTTTGTTTTTTTTACCGAGGCAGCTGCCTCGGTTGCCGCAATGGAAGCTACGCCACTGAATATTGACATTTATGGTCATAAACTGGTGATTATACAATGTTTGTGACTTCCATCTCTTCTGTGATCTAAAAATCTTCCAGGCATTAATATAGATTTGAATAGAATTACATCTAGATACATATTTGAAATAGAATATATCATAAGGCACTGTAGTTTTAAATTGTTTGGATTATATTGCATTTACATGTAATGTATACATGCTTGTAAATGCCACAGAATGAGAAATAATCTAAATTGGCCTATTTTCATAATGTTCCCAAAATAGAAGTATCATGTAGATCTATACAGGAAATAACATTTACAAATCATGTTTGTTGTTTGTTATTTGCCAGTTAAGTATCATAATGATAATACTAGTAGTTCATAATAAGTAATTATTCTGCTAAAATCAAATACCCTTTTTATTGTCAACAAATACATCACTGGTAGAAAGGTTATAAAGCTTTTATCTAGCACAAGTTTCCATATTCTACAGGTTTACATATATCAGCAAGTCCTCAAAAGCAGCTTTAGGGGTTCCCAGGAGATTCTGATGCTCACTGTTAGACTTTCACTGTTGTCAAAATCCAACCTTATTTTCTCTTTTCTCAAAACTTCAGCTCTCAAAAACTTGATTGATTAATTATGTCACTCCTGTTTTGTTGAACATTGTGTTGTCAGCAATAGGTTCAAGTTCTTCTATGTCTTGTTGTAGGTGATTTGTACAGAAGCGAGCCCTGGCAGGAATGATGGCCTCTTTTGAAATGAAGATTTCATGCCTTACTCCTACTGGGACTACAACTAACATTGGACCTGGTCACTTGCAGATACAGCATGAAGTGTGCCCTCTTGATGTACATGGGGATGGGAGTGATACAGAAGGGGGACCAATTGGAAGAACTGCTGCTGCTGGTGGTGGTGCTGGACTGTCTTGAATCTGTTGCCTAACCGACTTGATATTCTTCTGTTTAATATGGGAGCAACACACACACTCTGGCATATATTGCACAGAAAATCATGATCAGATGGTGCCCTCCCTATCAGAGTGGTGATCACTGACCTATATTTCTTTGAAATCCTGGATCTGTGTTTTGGTTTTACTCTCCATGGACAGTTGAAACAGAGAAAGAATTAGGGACCACTCCTTGGCATATCTGAAATATTTATGTCATATACATTTAATTAAAATATACAATTTGGGTTGGATGAAAATCTTATCTTCATGTTAAAACCCATTAGCCTAGGTTATTTTTCCTAAAATCTAATTATAAATCAATTAACTTGTTAATTAATGCTTGGTGAATCAATTAATAAATTGTATTCAAAAACTTGGAATTATTTTTTTTCCACTAATAAACTGAAAATGTGTATCTTCAAATGTTTTGTTGATTAATGTCAGTGTGACATATAAAGGGGGTATGGGGTTTACAACAATGTATATTACATGGTTAATTTATTTCTATTATGTAGTCCATGTAAATTTCTGTGGAAACGAGGAAGTTATTTATATTCGGTCTTTCCTATCCCGGGGTAGGAAAGACCGAACATAAATAACCCCCTTGTTTCCACGGAAATTAAGTCCATGAGAGCCTGAAATCTCCCAACCTGGGTCTGTTTAATGGACCCTTCCAAAGTCCTTTTTTAAGGAAAAAGTAAACATTTTCCTAATCCAAAAAGAAAACTGGTGCAAAAACCATGCACATCTCCATACATGAAATAATATAAATAATAGAAAAATTATCAGTAGTATTGTAATACATTTTCGAGGGGTGGGGGTTTGCCGTTTCACCTTTATAGATTGTTTTTTTTTCCATAACATTTAAATCATATCTTTTCAATATCAATTTTGTCTATAGCACAAAATAAAAATTCTAAAATCAATTAAAGCGTTTGATTTTCGTGTGTATATAAAAAACAAAACGAAAGAAAAAAAACTAGGATCCCCCACTAGTAAACTATGTTTTCCATTTAGAGTTATTGCCCTTCAATCGAAAAAAAAGTAAATATAATTAAGAGAATACTCTACATTTCAACACAAGTTATGTCAAATATTATTTAACAAGATATATTTTGATATGCATTTAGATTGACCTACTTCATTAAAAACAAACTTTCTGTGTGTTTTTGTAGGTTTCTTTCCACTTATATACAAGGGACTTATGAATTTACGAACTTAAATAGTTGAAGTTGAAAACAAAACGATAATTGTTTCATCTCCGTTCGATGTATGAATATTGTGCGTTCAAATTCTCAAGTACAAATGTAAAATAGATAGAGCTTACAGCCGTGTTTGACATTGCCGTAATATTCGGACATTTGTTAATGTAACACGTTGCTACAACTTTACAGTTATAATTGACAGACTTCATATTTTATAAGAAACTTTGAACTGTAGCCTATATTAATTAAACGTACATAATTTGTAAAAAATTATGAGAACCAATGGACAAATTCATACAATAGATCATACTGTCTGAATATATATCGCACATCTCCATGCGTAATACATGTGTACATGCTGGGCCTGTATAATTGAAATGTTTACCAGGGCCGTAAATTATATGGAGGCGGAGGAGGCAGCTGCCTCCTCCAACTTTTGAGCCAAAAAAAATTAAAATTTAAAGTTCATTAGAATTTATGTTGTTTCAAATAACTAAGAACATGATACCTCCCTTAAAAAGCATTCCAAATCTTTCTTTTAGAATGAGTTAGTCAAGTAACATCTTAGAAGGCCCTAGAATCAAGGATTTTGCACGAAACGTGTTCAGTGTGCACAAAATGTGCTCAGCGTCTGGTAATCCGAGATTCCTCTGACTCTTACCCCCGCTTTTATATTTGACATGTGCGGGGGAGAGTCTGAGCGGACTCCATATTGAAAAGTGGGAATTCAGCGACACCAGCTGGTGTCGCTGCTTTACCTACCTCTTACAACTTTATTTCGCGGATCTATCTTCCAAGACGTGAGAATTCAGTTATCGGAAGATTATTCTACAAATACATCATGATTAATACGATGCTATCGCCGTTTAAACGATGGAATTTTGTGTTTACATGTGCTGACGTCATGCGCAAAGAAATCAAATGGCGAGGCGGCGACCTAATTCAAGTGATGCTCCATTTGTCGGTGTTAGGACCGTTTAAACGGCGATAGCATCATATTAATCATGATCTAGTTATAGATTTATCTTCCGTTAACTGAATTCTCACGTCTTGGAAGATAGATCCGCGAAATAAAGTTGTAAGAGGTAGGTAAAGCAGCGACACCAGCTGGTGTTACTGAATTCCCACTTTTCAATATGGAGTCCGCTCTGACTCTCCCCCGCACATGTCAAATATAAAAGCGGGGGTAAGAGTCAGAGGAATCTCGGATTAAGCGTCTGGGGGCCTGGGCGGGCCCCAGACCCCCGCCTAATTTCCTGCCTCCTCCAAATTGAAGGTTCATTTACGGCCCTGTTTACTGGGGTATTCCTAGAGAGAATGTTCTATCGTTAAAATGATAATGTCCTACGGCACCGATTGTGGTGAGGGCCTGTCCCGAGACACAGTTAGATTATTCTAACTAGGGTATTCCGTATGGCCGAACAAGTTTGTACTGTACGTTTGATTCGAACATTCATTCTGTTTCGAACAATATCATTTTTAAAGTAACAAAAGGTAGGGAAATCGGTACTTTTAAAGCCATCGGAACGGACTTCGGAATTAAACATACACGATAGGTTACCCCCCCCCCCCCCCCCCCCCCCCTCCCCTGTACCTTTTTACCATAGGCCATGACTCTCATATTTACTCGTTTAGATATTGATTTTTTAGTTTAAAAAATATATAAGAACATAAAAACTCACCTCTTTGCTGTTTCTTTTTGAGTCGTATCAACTGTGTTAGGTGTATGTATTGACTTCCTTGGAATCTGACGTTTCCAGACGACACTTTTGTTATCATTATTTTTTTTTTTTTTTTCGACATGGCCGCATTGCTTACGAGTTAATTTTTTTGATGGAAAGTGTTAATCGAACTTTGCATTTTAATTTTAGTTTACAAAATTGAGTCGTGAGTAATGCGGCCCATGTGAATTTATAGACTGAAGTTGGCAAATTTATGCGATTTTCCCGGAAAACGTGAAACTGCGGTAGGTTTGGGCATTTACTTGAGTGCTTTAAACATCCGGTGTGAGGAAACGATTGCGCAATACAACTTGGCTCATGTTATGGATAAAAAATATAATCTTAGATTTATTCTAAAGTGTTCTTTAATTTTTCCAAATTTGGTAGGCCAAAAATGGCATATTGTGGGTCATGTTCTTTGACCGCTACAAATCGTCAATCGCAAGAACTGTAAAGGGAAAAACCTATGGACATCCAGCACAAGAACTTTTCTTGTAAATATTGGGTTCATATGCTTTTAAAGTTACTCTGTAAGACTAATTGAAGATATTTTATTTTAGCATACAATCAGAACAGGTCCATATGACATGAACTTTGTAATCATACATGTAAATTTGTCGGACTTCCGACATTTGTAATTGCCAAGTCCGAATACGGAATTTGCTAGTCCCGGACTTCGGGCTTGAAGAATGTTCCACCCCTGCTAAAATTGGGCAAAACTGAAAAAAAAGGTTATCTAAGACGTGCTAAAAGTTTTTGAGAAAGGCATTTTTATGCCCCCCCCCCCCCCCCCCCCCCCCTTTGAAAAAGAGGGGGCATATTGTTTTGCACCTGTCGGTCGGTCGGTCGGTCTGTAGACCATGTGTTGTCCGCTCAATATCTTGAGAACCATTCACTTGATGATAATGATATTTCATATGTGGGTTAGTTATGAGTAGAAGAGGATCATTATTGTTTTTCGGGTCAAAAGGTCAAAGGTCAAGGGTCAATCTACTCTGGACATAGGAATATAATGTCCGCTAAATATCTTGAGAACCCTTTGCTTGAAAGACAACAAACTTAACACACTGGTACATCCTAAGGAGTAGATGACCCCTATTGATTTTGAGGTCATATGGTCAAAGGTCAAGGGTCAAACTGGGCATAGGAATATACTGACCATTCAATGTCTAGAGAACCCTTTGCTTGACAGACATCAAACTTGGTACGCCAGTACATCTTTAGAAGAAGATGACCCCTATTGATTTTGAGGTCACATGGTCAAAGGTCAAGGGTCAAACTTGACATGGGAATATACTGTCTACTCAGTATCTTGAGAACCCTTTTCTTGACAGACATCAAATTTGGTACACTGATACGACTTCAGGAGAAGACGACCACTATTGATTTTGAGGTCACATGGTCAAAGGTTAAGGGTCACACTAAACAGGAATATACTGTCCGTTCAATATTTTGATAACCCTTCGCTTGACAGACATCAAACTTGGTACACTGGTACATCTTCAGGAGAAAATTACCCCTATTTATTTTGAGGTCACATATTTAAAGGTCAAGGGTCAAACTGGACATAGGAATATACTGTCCGTTCAATATCTTGAGAACCCTTTGCTTGATAGACATCAAACGTGGTACACTGGTACGTCTGCAGGAGAAGACGACCCCTATTGATTTTCAGATCACATGGTCAAAGGGCAAGGGTCAAACTGGATATTGGAATATACTGTCTGCTCCATATTTTGAGAACCCTTTGCTTGACGGACATTAAACTTGGTACACTGGTACATCTTCAGGAGAAGATGACACCTATTGATTTCGAGGTCACATGGTCAAAGGGTAAGGGTTAAACTGTACATAGGAATATACTGTCCGCTCAATATCTTGAGAACTCTTTGCTTGACAGACATCAAACTTGGTACACTGGTACATCTTCAGGAGAAGATGACTAATAATTATTTTAAGGTCACATGGTCAAAAGTCAAGGGTCAAACTGTACATAGGAATATACTGTCCGCTCAATATCTTGAGAACCCTTTGCTTGACAGACATCAAACTTGGTCAATCCACTCTTGACATAGGAAGATATTGTCTGCTCAATATTTTGAATTGATGATACTACTCTCAATTAAATGATGTGTGTGTTTATAACCCTTTTCAATTTTGAACCATGGGGGGCATATGTGTTTTACAAACATCTCTTGTTTTTATATTAACCTGTAAAAACAACTATTTACATTAACCCAGAAATACCAATTAAATGCAAGTTTTAAAAAAAACAAAAACACTTAATGAACTTTCGAATTTTCGTATTGTGATTTAGTTCTGAAACTTCGTGAGATAACTCCCCATATTACATGCACATTATTTATGTATAGTTGTTCAAAACGATACCTTTCTTGTAATGACATTGATTTACATCCGACTACCTTACACAATCGCGATAGTGATGAATTCATCAGATCTAGGGAATAGTGTTTTTACAGATCAATATACCGGTTACAATGAAGATAGCGTGCTACGTTTTTATACAGTGTTAGTGCAGGGGTTTTATCAGTTCCGCTTTGTTTAGAGTAAAAAGGAGACTATGAAGTCCTGCCGAGTATCTTTTGTGATAAAACAGCACCCATCCTCCCCATGGCAATGCTTGTGACAAGTAACTATACACAGGGACACTTAAGTTAGGACATATTCTTAGCCAAGTCAGTCTGAAAAAGTCAAACCATACGCGTCTATAGGTATGAAAGGGACTAGACAAGGTGGTCCACTTCCTCCTTTCTCCTTCCCCTTTTCTCCTTTCCTTTTTTTCTCCCTTCCTTTTTTTCTCTCCCTTTCCTTTCCTTTCTCTTCTTTCACTCTCCGCCCATTTATGTAACTTCTCTCCTTACCCTTGCCCCATCTGTCTTCGTCCTCCTTTATTTTATTATTATTTGCTTTGCTTAATCTTATAGCAGACTATGCCATAATTAAATATTATTAATTGATATGAATTGTACAAACAAGTATGACTGTATTTAGTTTAATTAAAGGTAGTGATTGCATGGGTAATTTAAAATTGATGAATCTATGAATTTATGTGATTTTTACATATTTTGTAGTTGACAGTATCTGTAACTCATTATGAAAGTATCATACATGGTTTTCATGGAAATTGTGACGCTACGGTTGTCATAGTAACCCCTCTTGTCGACTTTCCGTAATAAATGATACAGGTATTTCAGATGGTGTTTAAAAATGATACAAAAGGGGTAAGTGTTACACATTTTATATCAAATTGAAGTTAAAGGCTTAAATAATATATGATTTGTATTAATATGTCCATTTATTTTCATACGAAGTAGAAGCAGGGCTGCTTATGAGCAATTTCGCAATTTTAAAAAGGCAAATATTCACTAAAGCAGACATATTTCCACCCCCTGAGAAATAAATGACCAATGGATTTTTTTTTATTTTTAAATATGTTTTAACATATGTTATATGTATATATGTAAGGGGGGGGGGGGGGCTATATGTATCATGGAGACTTATGGCCTAATGACTATTATTTAAAAGACAATTAAAGCATAAAGGATTTTTCATTTGTATTGTATTTTATTTGTATATTTCTAAACATATTTTCACTTTACCCTGTGTCTGGTTATAGCTGACAAGTCTTTGTTTCCATCGTCTATCATTATTACTGATGCTTAAAGCAATACAAGCTGTAACTGACGGTATTTTTCAACTATCCAATTAATGAGCGTTTCGTATAAACCGCCATTGTGTCGTATACACGGACATGGGAACGATGATTGCCGAACATAATCGGGTTGCTGAAACCGAGGCCATATACAAAGACGGAAACTGACGCGAGTAACTACACGTGTCGTTTGTTTAAAATATTACGTTGTTTAATGAATGACTAGAAATACTATGTAAGTGTAAAAAGGTAATAATTACGCAAATGTGCCACTCAAATGAAATTTTGATTGTCAATTTTCTATACAATTGGCATGTTAAATTGTTTACAAATTTAACACGTGCTCAGTGCCTTGCTTTCGCTTTTTCCGAACTGGTGACCTCCAAGGTCAATGCACATCGGAGGTTACGAGCAGGAATTACTGACAGGATGACAATGATTCATGAATTAACATTTTTTGCTAATTTGCTTCAGATTCACCCTGATTCTATTAAGTTACATGTATATGTATTCAATCACATATATGTTGACTATTTGTTCTTTTATTATTTTTTTATTTATTTACCGACAGTTACAGCTTGTATTGCTTTAAGCTCTTGACGCATTTCGGAATCGGAAACGAAAACAGTCTCTTTTTAGATACTACATGAATAAACAAGTGATGCCTCGCAATCACTACCTTAAACTTAATATGTAACATGATCATTTCAGCCGGGGTCATGGTGGAAATTGCCAAGATACTACAAGCAGACATTACAGTTACAAACGGTGCAGTCCTCTCCTAGACAAGGTGTCACTGGTAACAACCACGTGAGCGAGGAATCTGAACCTCATTCGGTAGGATAGTCCGACTGCGTCATCATCTTTCCACCCACGCCGTCCTCGCCTCATAGTCCGACTGTGTCATAATCTTCCCACCCACGCCGTCATTATCTTCCCACCCACGCCGTCTTCATCTTGTCACCCACACCATCTACCTTTTGCCACTTACGCATTGTGTATATAAATCCATGTTCATTTCACTTTTAACTATATATGAATGATTTTGTACTTGTGTAACATGGATTAAAATTCCCAGTTCTGATTTTCAAGGAAACTCCCGTTGGTTTTGATTTGCTTGAAATAGCATTCCTGTATCAAGTCCTCGTTTGTTAATTCCTATGACACGTTACTGTGACCACGTCTATTAGTTTACTGTCAGTCGAGGCCTCAAAACGGAAAGCGTGCCGAGAACACATGAATTGAATCTACGCGGGAAAAAAAGAGTGCATAAATTGCGCTGATCATTTTGTACATAGATTTGAAAAATATAAGATCAATATTTTGAAAAAAACAATCTTTTTATTTTTCATTGATTTATTATTATCGTTCAAACAGAAACGATTGTTGTTTTCATGAGCAAATATTCTTACTTTGTTTACATCCGGTCTTTTTACGGAAGAAACCGAGAATATGCGAATGTATCCGGGGTTTATCGTGTTATTTATTCTATGCACGCAAAAAATCGTTTTAATGCAAACCAACAATATTACCCCCGACAACTGTACAGGTGAGTTCTTTTGGACGTTTTTCTTATTTATTTTGAGGTCAAAAGGTCAAAGTCTCTTTTTCATTATATACTACATAGATTTGAGCTTGCCTCTAACTTTTATACATGCACTTACTGGTGCATGTTTATCAGACTTCAAATTCTGATGACATTGAAGATTCATGTTGATTTTCCAAAGGTCAAGGTCATTATCACACTAAATACCTATTGCGGCCATTCAAAACTTCATACTTAAAAACTATATAAAATACGTGCATGTTCTTACTTCGTGAATGCAAGAGTGCATAATTTTCCGAACTGCAACTCGGCCATATGCATCTTTGATGCATAATATTTTGAAATTGTATCATTTACAGCTCTTTATTATATTATTTTAAAAAAGATGTCTGGCTTGTGGACTTGTATATTTATGATTGACTATTACATGTATACATCTTTCATTGCATAGGAAACTTCTAGTCCTAATGTGTGTCAAAAAAATTGAAATTATGTAAATAATTTATTAAAATGATTACAATTTACATTTACATATTTACAGTACTAGTAGTTTAGAAACTACTGATCTTCGATCTCGGGGGCATATTGTTTTTGTCCTGTCTGTTATTCTGCCATTCTGTAATTCTGTCTGAAACTTTAACCTTGCTAATAACTTTTGAACAGTAAGTGATATATCTTTGACATTTCACATGAGTATTCCTTATGACAAGGCCTTTCCGTGGGTATCAACATTTTTTACCATGTGACCTCGACCTTGGAGTTTGACCTACATTTTAAAAACTTTGACCTTGCGAATAACTTTTAAACAGTAAGAGCTAGAATTTTGATATTTCATATGAATATTTATTATGACAAGATCTTTTTGTGGGTACCAACAGTTTTTACCCAGTGACCTTGGCGTTTGACCTACTTTTTGAATTTTAACCTTGCTAATAACTTTTGAACAGTAAGTGATAGAGTTTTGATATTTCACATGAGTATTCCTTGTGACAAGACCTTTCCGTTAATACTAAACTTTTTTACCTTGACATTTGACCTACTTTTAAAAAGATTGACATTGGTCATAACTTCTAAATGGTACATATTAGAGCTTTCATATTGCACTTGAGCATTTCTTGTTACAAGATCTTTCTACTGGTACCAAGATATTTGTCTTTGTGACCTTGACCATCTTCGGAATTGGCCATTATCGGGGGCATTTAGTGTTTCTAAACATATCTTGTTTTATACAAGTTTGGAGTGTTTACATGTCCATCTCATCTTTTCTGTGATACTGAAAATAGCGATGAACACCCTGCATTACAATTTATTTAACCCTGATCAGGCATCAGTCTGTATTATTAACTCAAAATCTCACATTGCAACAGTATTATATTCTTTACACAATCATAGTTCACTGTTCTGTATCAATGTTCTTACTATTAAACAGCAATGCTTTTACAATTGTTAATTGTCCAGATACTGGTATATGTATAATATTCTAAAATGCCTGAATTTGCAGCACTTCATGTTACATTGATTCACTTGAGAAGACAGTTGTCTGGCTTATCGACTTATTTTTCATTGCATAGGAAACTTCTAGCCCAAATATGTGTCAAAAAAATTGAAATTACTATGTTACCAATTTTGTTACAATGTTTACAATTTACATGCTCTTGTTTACAGTTTTAGTAGTTTAGAAAATTTTCTTTACAAAAGAAAGAATTGGAGTGTTTACATATCCACTTGATTTTAACCTTTCATGTGTTATTGACAGGTTGTATTGTGCAATTCCAAAGTATGCCATTATCAATTTTATCTTTAACATTTGGATTCATTATGTTGGTCCATAAAAAATAACCTATTAAACATATACTGTCATATGTCAACCTACCATATGTTATCTTTCTTTTCTGTTGACATATTAAACTTTGTTCCATACCTTTATCTATATTTCTTTTCATTTACTTTATTATAGCATTCATGCTTTTTCACAAGAGTTCAGCACCTGATTTAGCTATGAATAGCTGAAGAGCTAAGTTAAAATGGTGACCCTCACTATAAGATACAAACCAAGAATATTGAGATTTAATAAGGAAGGAACTATCTCGGCGAAATGATAACCAAGAATATCGAGTTCTGGATCATATTGATTAAACAAAACTGGCCACAAGACAAGGAGGTCACAATACAAGCATTCCTTTAGATATTCGTTTTGGCCTCAAAACCATAAAACAGGAACAGACTTCAAGAAAATTTCGATTTTGAACATTTTTCTTATATCAAAACACGAATAAGAAGTTGTACGTAAATCTGCAATTCAAGACCTATGTCTGCTTAAAGTATTTGTCTGCAGAGTTTTCATATGAATTGTCATAGGAGCTTAACTGCACCATTTCTGATATGCATTGAATAATTTGACCCCGTCTTTCAGTACTTTGATTAGATTCAAGAACTTCAGTCCAGACTCCATGCACTGGTATCTTCAGAGAAAGTCACCCTTAAAGAAATACAATAATTATGCTACTCCCTCAATTTCTTTGCTAAAGCTCTTCCAGGCAGCAGGACATATTCTATAACTCGACCATCGGTATCCGGATTACTTTTTAATCAAAGTTACACAAGCAATTAAAGACGACGCAAAAGTTTGGCTCACATTACTCGAGCATTACAATGGGTGTTCGCAAAGGCATTAACTCTTTTCAGAACTTTCGTACCAAATATAAATTGGAGTTATGTTGGTTCCCACCAGTTTATTAACTATATTGCTTCTGAATTTTAAAATCTTACGAAATAAATTGATTTTGAATCTTGAAATATACAGCGCTTCTGAGTAAGTTCAGAAGTTGGAGGAGATGGATATATTTTTTTGGAAGTGTTTTAGGCCAAATTATTTAGTTTCAGGAGGTCTACCAATGAGCTACCGTGGATATCGCTTAGGGGTTCATAATTTAGATTTTAGCCATGAATGGTCATTGGTAATCTATGTCCACATATGTAGAAAATGCCATTTTTCTGTTTGCCCCGTTTGAGATTTTGCTATTTTTCTAATTTGTTTGCTCCGTTTGAGATTTTGCTATTTTTCTAATTTGTTTGTTCCATTTAGGATTTTACTATTTTTCTAATTTGTTTGTTCCGTTTGAGATTTTGCTATTTTTCTAATTTGTTTGTTCCATTTGGGATTTTGCTATTTTTCTAATTTGTTTGTTCCGTTTGAGATTTTGCTATTTTTCTAACTTGTTTGTTCCGTTTGAGATTTTGCTATTATATTTCCAACAACGTCAATAATTCCACTTTCTAACCCACTCCGACCATTACAAATGTGTATCAATACTAGCAAAATTGAACTATGAAAGGAAAACGTTGATACTTTGTTTTCTCCTAATTCATGTGTCCATATCTTGTTTTATATGATATGATTTAGACAATTGTGAATTAACCTAGACTGTTGTCATGCCCTCTTATAGAAAGGAGAATATAATCACATTTATGACGTGCGCATGTACGTGTACAAGCATCAATAACGCACAATCAATAAAGAATGTCAAATTCTAGGGTGTCCAGTTTTCGGAACAGACAGAAGTACATGTACATGAATACAAACAAGAATACTGTTATTAGGAGTAATTACAAAACCGAAGTCACAAACACGCTTACATTTTGTTCATGCATAATGACTGTCAGGAGCAATAGGTTAAGTGAGAAGCTGACATTGAAAATGGATCTTTCAATCTTCCGCCAAATAAAACTAGATGCTGTCATAAGACAGTAATACCCACACGCAAGTGAATGTCTTTAAATATGCTCTCCGTCATATTTGTGTAACTAGCAAAGAAGCCACAATACTTATTTTATAATCTAGCATAAACTGCTCAGGTGCGAATATGACCTCGGGGCTCCTGGGAGGAATACATTGCCAGAAAAAAACCCACATTTTAGGTAACCTATGTAAACTCAGGTGACCTATTGCAATTGGTTGTCATCCATCCGTCGTACGTTAACAATTGAACTTTTTAACTTCCTTTTAATAACTACCATGTATTCCAATTCTTTTCTTATTTGGTATGAAGCATCATTGGGTCAAGAAGGACATAAATTATAAATTTCAGGACTGCTACACCCTTGAGGCGAAATATGACCAATTTTCAAAAATCGTCTCCTCTACAACCGCGCATGTGTAAGAAAAACTAAATACATAGAATGTAGAACAGGAAGACTTCTACCACATTTGTAAAGTTTATGATCCTCAGGGTAGAGGTTCTGACCCCAGGGCGGGGCCCAACTAGGTATATAGTGTTTATAAGTAAAACATTGAATAACATGTTCTTTAGTGCTAATGATTCTAAAGTAAAACTAAATGGATATTTACAAGAGCAGATAGTCCTTCACTAAATTTGTAAATTTGATGACCCTAGGGGTAGGGGTTTTGGAATCAGGATAGGACCAAAATGGTCATTGGTGAAATGTGTTAACAACTCCTTGATAACTACAATTCCATTTCTTTTCAAATTCAATATAAAAGGTGAAGATAACGAACAGTGATCAATCTCATACATCCTATAAGCAATACAGAAAAGAGAGTTGGGTAAACACGGACCCCTGGATATACCAGAGGTGGGATCAGGTGCCTAGGAGGAGTAAACATCCCCTGTCGACCGGTCGCACACGCCGTGAGCCCTATATCTTGATCAGGTAAAGGGAATTGTCTGTAGTCAAAATCAGTGTGCCAAGAACGGCCTAACAATCGGTATGAAACAAGTCAGATAGCATCTGAACCAATGATAGGTTGTATTGGCAAACTTGATCTTTATAACGACCATAGAATTTGCTAAATGCTGACTTTAAATGAGACTGTTGAAACCCTTTCACCATCAACTGTTTGTCAGTTGCCTGTCTCGATTTAAAATCTGACCATACGCAGAACAAGCTCTTGTGTATCGAATCAATTAATGAATGCTCCTCTTATAAGGTTATATGCAAGGTGCCTGCCAATTTTTCTAAAAATATTTTAATCTCCTCGATATCAAGCGTTTTTGTATGATTTTCCGAAATGAGCTTAAATTCTATATGGTGATAATATTACAATATTTGCAACGGTATTCTTTACATGATAAATGATAGAAAACGATACACGCACGATAAGATGGGATATGATACACGCACGGTACGATAGGATAAACGATTTTAAAATGTGCACAGTAGTCCTGATAAACGTAAAACACAATAAGCGATCTTTACGATAACCTGATAGAAACGATGTGAATTTAGAATCAATTTAGACAGAACGAGATTTTAATAGCTACGAAAAGAATTGCACATTACATTATGCTGATGTTGATATCTAAGAATTTCAACATCCATTAAATACCTGAAATGTATATTGTAAAATACATTTGGACGGTAATATGGATATAAATAAAGGTAATATTTTTTCTCTAATTCTGTATTTTGTAATTAACGGAGTGGTTTATAAAGATCATTTATTATATACTCTATTGAAAATGAGAAATGGAATTAAATATGAGCATTGATTGACCTCAACCTACAACTTTCATTACCAGTAGAAGAAAAAGCTTGTAGCTGATTCTTCATCGTGTACATAAGCATATACACATTAGTAAATTAAATTTTACAAGTCAGAAAATGGAAAACCTGGTAAACGGAAATCCCGACAGGATATGAGATACATATATATGCATGATACGATAGGATACATGCACACGCACGGTAGAACATGATAAAATGTCAAGAATAATGTTGAGGGTACTGTACTATGCTTCGAGTATCGGCCTGATTAGCTCCGTGTTTAGACCACCTAACTAGTAATGCAGGCCTCTAAATCAATTTCACAGTTTTTCCTACCCTTCTTTGCTACAATAACTGAATAATATATATACAATTTTCTGTAATACATAACAGTTGATTTGATATTTTTACTTGCCACAACTAGGCACTACATATATATCAAAAATATACCTGATGATATACCCCAAGTTTGTTTTGGTAGAAATAAGACAGGATGTAAGTGAAGTGTAACTGGAAAGTCACCAAAAGTTATGTATTTTGAAATGTTTCGTATAACCTTAATTGATCTTTGCCGAGTAGTGACTTCGACATACCTTTGACACTCGTGAATTAGTATGTAAAGTCATGTATTTAAGTCAAAAACGTTCATTCTATCTTACCTTGATGTAAACATAGTAGTTTGACTATACTCCCGTGGGTTCGACCTGTCTTCAGAACTAAAATCGCCGACAATGACTGAAGACCTGTTAATCCCGCTGCTACTATTTCTTACAGCATTTGCGCTGACTTTTCATCTTTGGAAATACTTGCAGAGATCAAATTTGCCCCCGGGACCATGGGGGTATCCAGTTGTAGGTGTCCTGCCTAGATTTGATTTTTCTGATATTGAAACATATCGACGTCTGCGAAAGCAGTATGGCAATGTTTACTCTCTGAGACTTGGGCTGCAGAATGTTGTGGTTGTCTGTGGGTATAACATGTTGAGGGAGGTCTTTATTGTCAATGGTGAGGCCTCCTCTGATCGCCCTCAGAATTACCTGATGAAAGAACTGTCTGAAAACGCAGGTAGGTTTCACCATTTATTTTCAGGTTTTTATTTAATCAATATTTCATATTTCAATGTGTCTAAAAACTCAATGTTGAATTGGATTAGGCAGCAGACAAAACAGATCTTATCCCATTCCTACGAAAGCCCAGAAGGCTCATTCGAGATTCGAAATTCAAAATACAAGATTCGAAATTCAAAATACGAGATTCGAATTTCGAAATTCAAAATCCAAGTTAACCAATCAAAATGTAGGTCACAATGGATTAAAGGGTAGAGAGTATATATGCATATAAACTTACAATATGACAGAAAGCTTATTCTTCTAATATGTTTAACAAACAACGAAACATTTCTTTTAAAACTACAAATGTTATGATGTATGCTTAGCATGCAGATAGGCCCGTAGACTGTGGGTGTTTGGGTCAAGTACGTATCTATTATATATAAACAATAGAGGAAATTCGAATCATGAATAAATATTTCTCTCCGATCTATATTTACATTTTTAGGGTCCAGGAAGCTTAACTGCATGTGTCATTACGACAGAAAAATAATCTATCCACGTTTTAAAGATTATCTTATCCCACTGATTCATATTATGGGCAATATTTTGATATTATAAATCATGTCATTATATGCAAATAGGCCTGTAGAAAGTCAGGTTCAAAGAAAGCGGGGAGGGGGTGGAACCAGGTCGAATACACCGTAAATAGTACACTTTAATAGAAATGGAATCTAAGGTAATATGAATAAAATTAACTGATGACACCCCGTAGCAATGGATTCTGATTTTAGATTAATCTATAGGTTTACCCGTATACCATTTTTTTGAATGATCATATTCTTATAATTTATTTTACATGAAAATAACTGTACACTGTACATGTTTGAGTTAACAATGACACAGGCGCATGGGTTCAGCCTCCCCCACCCACCCACCCACCCCTGAATAGCCTACTTGAGTTGATTTAATTATTTTTGTTCAAAATTTCTCAGATGCATGTCACAATGTCGTGCCTACCCCAAAAGGCCGAAATAACTCAAAATAAGCCTTTTTATTGAATACCCTTAATACCCAGTGAGGGTATGAATTTATAAAATGGGCTTATTTTGATTTATTTTGGACTTTTTGGGTATGCAAGACATTGTTGATATTCATTAAAGAGATGTTCAACTAACATATTTATAACTCAACTCATGTAGCTTATTCGGGGGGGGGGGGGGGGGGGCTGAACTCACCTGTGAACTACATGTATGAAGGAAAAATTATAATGTAATTACCGGTATTGATTATCGTGTATTTAACCAGACCCGTAGCCGGATGGCAATTTCAAAAAGCATGTAGTTAAGCTTAATGTAAATTTCGATTTATCTAATCGTTTCACGCTTTTTGTAAGCTTTAGAGTCTAACCTTCTATTGGTATAACAAATTGTATTCTATTATACCAATCTCTAAAGCTTACAAAAAGCGTGAAACGATTATAAATAAATCGAAATAGGGATGGGATCGACAAGGAATCCACACATTTCGGAGAATTTATCGCTGCAGAAAAAAACAGAAGGGGGATATTGGTAGTAGTGTCCATACTTCAGATGCCTGTACAAATATCTTCCCCACCCGTTTATTTTTTAAATGCGCCTGGGTGTAAATAATAGAGGAAATTCGAACCATGAATTATTATTTCTCTCCCATCTATGTTGTATCTTTTGTTTGAAAAGGAAGCTAACTACGTGCGTCATTAGTCATTACCACAGAACACTAATTTATCCACGTTTTAAAAAAAATAGCTTGACCCATTGATTCATATATATATTTGTATATGTATGTTCTATGTTCAAGTATGTATAATTTTAGGAACCCTAAGGAGGTGATATAGTATAGACCCCTACTATTATTATATTACAGACAAAATTACCAGTTCCTGTGGTACCTAGGCTGATATAATATAAATCAGTGTATAGCTAATTTTTAAAACGTAGATAGATTAGTATTCTGCCGTTATCACGCACGTAAGATTCCTGGCAACCGTTTCACTAAACGATCGTAGATCGTAAACGTAGACTTAAACGTGAACGTAGCACGTGCGATCGTTTCACTAAAAGTTACGATTTGCGATTTACGATCAGTATTGATCGTAACCCTACGAGTGGTCTAGGGCTATCGTAAGTGCTCCTACATGCACGTAAATGAGCAATATGGCCGCCATACTGGCCCCGCCTGAGGTCATTTTATGGCAGTATTTACCTGACTGAGTTTGTTTATACTTTGTAGGAAGAAAACAATCACAATGACTTGCAGTCTGCTTTTGCACAAGAATATTGTACAGTCCGAGCCCGAATCTTAAATCAATATTAGAGTTGTCCTTCTTTGTTACGCACAACCACAGCTATGCCAGTCTCACAGGGGTCAAGTCCGTTTTGGGACCGGGCTCTGTGATACCACAAATATAGTAAATTCATTGTATCACAGAGTTCGGGTCTAAAACGGGCCTAGTCCCTGTGACCAGTCTGCTGAAATAAATGTAAAGGCAATGAATTCATATTTCAAAAAGTGAGGAGGGGAAGGGGTAGTCAATATATCAAACTTTGCATGTAATAATAACGAGAACAGTTGTTAGAAAAGTAATAAGGGAGGGGGGGGGGGGGGTACTACTACATGTGCCTGCATCACCGTTAGATTACATGTATATTAAAACATTAGACAGAATTCAAGACATTAAAATTCTCATAGACATGTTCAAAAATTAAGTTTCTTTAGTAACAGTTGAGTTAAATCCGAGACGTTGCGATTCGACGTACTCAGCTATTTTTTTTTTTTCGTCAGATCAATACCTTTGATGCAACTGACCAACTGCATAATACATGCACATTCGAATGATAAACATTACAAAATTTAAGGAAAATATGATAATAACATGATTTGGTAATGGGAGAGGGGTTACATAATGTAAAATCCCAGTTTTGCAAGTGGAACGTTTCTGTAGTTTTATGAAGGTCGTTAGAAATTAAAAATACAAACTAGACCTATATGTATACACAGACAAGGGAAGGGTCATTATCGGACCCTTGGGGTTCCGACCCCTTAGTGCACTCCCGTGGGGATCCGGGTTAGAATAGGTCCTCAGTACCTTTTGCTTGTCGTAAGAGGCGACTAAATGGGGCGATCCTTCGGATGAGACTACAAACACTGACGTCCCGTGTCACAGCAGGTGTGGCACGATAAAGATCCCTCCCTGCTCAATGGCCGTAAGCGCCGAGTATAGGTCTAAATTTTGCAGCCCTTCACCGGCAATGGTGACGTCTCCATGAGTGAAAATTCACGAGGGGGACGTTAAACAATATAAAAATCAATTATCATAAAGTGCAATATCAATTATAATAATTTTTAATAAATGATCTGGATTATACATCATCACGTAAAGACGGAAGTTAGCATATGCTTACATGCCTAAACGAAAAAATAAAATAAAATACAAAAGCATGGGGAAATAAATTAAGGGACAAATTGAGCCCATGATTTGATTGAAATTTATACAAATATGTGAATAGATATGTCATTAGTGTTACAGCGTATTTTACAATAATGATTAAACGCCGGAGTACATGTATATCCATGGTTTGATGCAGGATAAAATTTCCTATACTTGTGTGCAATTTTATTTTCATTTTATTATCTTCTTCTTTTTATTTTATCAATATCATTTCATTTTCTTATTTTTTTTAATCCGTTGAACATAGTTTACTTATTGATGGAAACTTGACTCGCATGAGCAGATCGATACATGGCATTTAAAATTCTAAAATGTAAATCTTTTATATTATTTCTTATAGCACCCCCCCCCCCCCCCATTTTAGTTACATGAAAATCAATAAAAATTATTCTATCAATTGTATAAACACTCTAGGAATTTTCTTTACGTTACACTAGAGATCGGGCTCAAAATTTCCATTATTTTTGTTGACAACTTGCATGAGTTACTGCAGACGATAAGGATATGTTTAAAACCATGAGGAAATAATGAATGGATATTTCTTTCCATGGTAGGATTAATTTTAAATCTACCTCCATAGAGAAAAGAGTTCTAAAAAGGTCAGACGTAAATCGCAATCGTAAGTGTTACGACTACGATAGGTTTCGTGAAACACTCGTATACGTGCGAGTCAAATTATCTTAAACGTAATCGTACGTTTACGATCTACGATCGGTTAGTGAAACGGCTTCCAGGCTAAACATATAAAAAGATACAACATAGATCCGAGATAAATATATATTCATGGTTCGAATTTCCTCCATTGTTTATACATTATGTATATAGACAAACTAGAATCAATTGTTGGAGGGGTATCATCGGTTAATAGGCTTCATATAAGATTTCACTTTAAGGTATCATGATGTCTATTCGTCATCATTTGACCTGGTTATCACATACAGTGCAGAATTAATATGTGGCGACTGGAACAAGTTTTTTGTCTGCCACCTTTCCCGTTTTCTACGGGCCTGTCTGCATGCTAAGGATTCATCAAAACATTTATAGTTTTAGAAGAAATATTTCGTTGTTTGGTAAACATATTAGAAGAATAAGCTTTCTGTCATATTTTAAGTTTACATGTTTATGCATGTACCCTCTAACCTTTAATCTATTGTGACCTAAATTTTGATTGGTTAATTTGGATTTTGAATTTCGAAATTCGAATCTCGTATTTTGAATTTTGAATCTCGTATTTTGAATTTCGAATCTCGAATGAGCCTTCTGGGCTTTCGTACATTCCTGGTTATGTATCAATATAAATGACGCATTCTCGAAGACATGCAAAACAAAGAATGAAATCTATCACACAACAGCGAGCCAGTCTTGATAGAAGTTTTAAATGTTTTGTTTAAATCCAAGTTAATGACGACAATACTTGGAACATTCGAATCATAACAGGGGCATCAGAAAATCCGCCTACACTCTGATTTGGCCACAATGTAAACTGTATTAAATAAAACAAACTAAATAACAATACTGTTTACATGATTGTCGTTAAATATGTAAGATATACAAAGCTAATAAAATATCAAGAAGAGATAAATGGAGTTACGACAAACACACTAATTTCCATCCATACTCTTTGAAATGATTTAAAACCTCTCTTCTCTCGACTTCTTTGATTTCTGAAAGATCACGCTACGATTGACACATATCTATGAATTAATGTTGCAATTACAAAAATACGGTTTGGATGGAAGCAGGTAGTTTATGATTCCTAATCTGATGACTGGCTGAAATATTGACAATTTGACAAATTCTAGCAAAACTAAACCTATTACCGCATTTGTGACGTTATCCTTCAGATCCGTTTTTGAAATACATAATGAAATATGAATTTCCAATTAATGCTTGCTTATTTCAGCGTATATACGTTATTACTGACATTGAGAGTGATTTAATGAATTGACATTTCGATTTCAGGGCCAGTAATGGCTATTGTCCCCCCCCCCCCCCTTATTCCTTGTTTTTACAGAATTAATACAATATGATATCTCTACAGGCGTGGTGGCCACATCTGGTCCTCGTTGGAGAGAGCTCAGAAATTTTTGCCTTCGAACTCTCCGTGATCTCGGATACAATAAACGCTCAATCGATATGAGAGTACAGGAAGAGATCCACTACGTTCTGGAGGAGGTAGCTAATTACCGGGGGAAACCCTTCAATATCAAACAACTGGCTCAAATGAGCATTTCCAATATCGTCTGTTCAGTTATTTATGGCAAACGTTTTGACTACCAAGATCCAGATTTTGTAAAACTGATGGCAAATATGAATACTGTGTTCGAAAAAGGTAGCTCAACAGGCGCCATCAATTTCTTCCCATTTCTTCGATTTTTACCCGGGGATTTGTTTCGTGTTAAAATGTTAAAGACGTGCTATCAGGTTGAAGTGGCTTTTAATAAAGATCGAATCCAAGAGCACAGAAACAAGCTCAATTTACAGGAGCCACCACGTGACTATATAGATTCTATTTTAATGGCCCAAGCCAATGATACCTTACTTGACGGTAAGTAGAATTTGTTTCTTCTAAGTTGAATTATTTTCCTTTGACTAAATACATTATCATGCTGGTGCATATCGAAAATACATATTCAGAAATTTATAGTTGTTTCACACGTGTATATTTACAAAATTATCAAACCTACTCAGATGTTCAGGTGTATCACCACATCAGCGAGATGTTTGCTGCGGGCACAGACACCACTGCAACTGCCATTCGATGGGCTCTTCTTTTCCTGATTCATAATCCAGAAGTTCAAGACAAAATGTTGCAAGAAATTACGGAGGTAACAGGAGACGTTCGCCTTCCCCTCATAGCAGACCGAGATAAAATGCCATACTGTGAAGCTGTTGTAAATGAAGTATTGCGCATGGGTAACATAGCTCCACTGAGTCTACCACACATGACGTCGCATGATTTTACGGTGGCGGGATATAAAATTCCTAAAAACACTACATTGATTCCGTGTTTATCGCCACATACAAGAGACCCTGACTTGTTTCCAAATCCAGACAAGTTTGACCCCGAGAGATTCGTGACATCAGATAAATTCACTTCTGAACGAGAAAAAGTCTTGGCATTCTCTCTGGGTATGTTTACATTTCATTAAATACATTCAAGAAAATCTTATTTCTAGAAAAGATATTCAAAATACAGAAACCACCTCGACATTCAATCAAAACTATTTCCGTATACAAGAAATGTTCGCCACATTTTATCCCTATTCTAATGAACAAAGCAGCATCTGTGAGGGAATTCAAACGGGAAGAGAGCAATCGTTTTTCAATATTTCTAGGTGAAAATAGTATATAAAACAAATATCTAGAGAATTACATGGCTTTTTCTTTTTGAAATATTCATTTTAAGGTAATTCCACCCTCTAGAATTAATTAAAGGCTCAATCTTATATTTGATTGTCGATTCTTGAAATAATATATCGTAATAACAAATGAAAGTGATAAAATAAGTATCTTGCGGTATTAATAAAAAAAAATACCAATAATTATTTTTTTGGTGTAAATTCAGCTATTTTTGAAATGTATGAGTGGAGTATGAATGGTTGGTATGAGTGATTATATAATTATTCGTTTACATCTTACCTTTAAAAGTATATATCATGATGCACTTAATTTCTATTTATACAATGGACAATGCTAATTTAAAAAAAAAATACCAATTACCACACATATACCAGGTATCAACGTCAGAAAATTTCAATTTTCCTTAAACAGCATTATCAAAATTTCACAAAAACTGATTAAAACGATTAATAGTATTTTTAACAATTTCATGAAACTGTTTCTTTAAAAATATACAAAATGTTTGTGAAAATCAAAGGGGATCTATCACATAATATACTTTATTGAAAACAGAGTTATTGCCCTTGGATTCAATATTTTGAAGCATCTATAATTGATTATTGATTATACTTTTGAAATATTTTATGGTTAACACATTTTTTCACAATAACTATTGAAAAATACTCCGACAAACTGTATGCTCCTGTCATGCATAAATCAGATAAAATCACTAACTTTGCAAAATCGGATGACGTCACAGGAGGGTGGAACTGCGTTAAGGCACATTTTTTGTCACAGATGTGGGGTTTTAAGGTATTCAATGTATAACGAATGGATAATGAAGATATTTAATGATGATAGTGAAGTAAATGAAATTAACATGTCTGTTAAATGATTGGAAACTGACCTGTTTGCACTTGAGAGTTTTTTTAAAAGTTATTTCCTTATGTAACAATAAGAATAATGTCATTTTCTACACACAAAAAATATCTGCGGTAAATAGTTAATTTTTTTTCCTAATTTCATAAAGTGAAAGTGTATATAACTTTCTACTAAGAGATTTGTATGAAAATATCATTTCTTTAAAAGATATTCTAATAATTCATTCATTTCCCCACACACTTCATTGTGAAATCCTAGGTAAAATAAATCAAGCAGTACATTTTGTTTTCAAAATTCCTATGGTGGGTTATTTTTATTTGATGAACCCTTCAAAGTGATACCATGATTACAAAAAGCACACCGTTCATTTACTAAATATGAAATATGGTCACAATACATTGAATACCTTAATTCATGTTATATCTGGTACTGCGGAATTTGATGTAACTACGTCTGTTGCATCTTGTATTATAGGCAGGAGGGTGTGTGTCGGTGAGTCATTGGCTCGGATGGAACTTTTTCTGTTTCTGACGTCTCTTGTCCAGCGGTTCAAATTTACGATGGAAGATCCGAACGTTCCGCCATCACTGAAGGGAGTCATGGGCTTCACCCATTCACCCAAACCATATCATCTGGTGGCAACCAAACGGGAGTAGACATGTGGAAAAAATATTGTTTTTACAAATATTCGATTGTCGGAAACTGTCGACATGGAAATATATCTTGACAGAGAAAAATGGATCAACTTTGTTGAAATTTCATTTGAATGAAAACAATAAACCAATAAATTAAGTAGTAAGATTAAAAATAACTCTTAAGATAACAAAATTAAGAAAACACGGTTAAAAACAGAAAAGTCTTTAATAAGAAAATAGAAGTATATCTTATCTGAAAACCCTCTTACAAATTCAAACTCAAATACATTTTTTACAGATCAAACCAATCGAATTGTCTCACAAAATTTGTGAAGGATAAAAATTTCAATAGCAAAAATCATCAAAACATGAAACAATATCATACATTTCCACAATCACAAAAATATTCATGTAAATAAAGGGAATTCAAACACTGGAATGTAGAAATATCAAATATACACAGTAGTAATTTCTTTTTTGTATTCAGTCAATGCTTTGTTTTTATTAGCACGATTTCAAGATTTAGGATCAACTGCAGATCCGAGATATGTATATATTTTGCTTTGCCGTAAATTATTTTTTGTATATTTGCTAAATCTATAAACTGTGTAGTTTCTTGTAATAAGCAATACAATATTGATACACTTTAAAGGCTTAGTATCAACAGAAGAGGTTTGTTGTATCTGAAAGTACTCGCATTGACTGTTCTCGTCAAATACTGATACCTTTGTGGACATATGATATAAATCGTTAAATCTATTATGAACCAGGGAAGTAATTCGGTATTTACTTAATATATGAGGCCTGATTAATGCCCAGATCATATCAGCAAGGTCTGCAATGTTCCAGACACCTGAAGTCGGTTCAGTTAGGATTATGGATTGAGTTATCTATAAAAATAAATAATCAATGAATATGCTATTCAGTTTAGAAGTAGGATATTCCATGGTACTAGTTCTCATAACTCCCAAGTGCAGCAGAATATCGCCTAGGTTGAAAGATCCATTGTAGTAAATGCGCCGAAATTCGATCCAAACTATCTCAAATATTCCATCCAACATAGCAAACTCTCGTTAAGGTTAGATCCAGCGTAGCAAACTCTAGCTGAGATGATCCAGAGTAGCAAACACTCGCATAGGTTCGATTCATCGTAGCAGACTCTCGCCGAGATTTCATCCAGCTTAGCAAACTCTCGCCAAGACTCAATCCAGCTTAGCAGACTCTTACCGAGAATTGATCCAGCGTAGCAAACTCTCGTCAAGATTCGATCCAGCATAGCAGACTCTCGCCGAGATTTGATCCAATGTATAACAAATTCTCGTTAAGATTCAATCCAGCGTAACCGACTTTCGCTTAGATTCGATCCATCATAGCAAATTCTCGTCGAGGTTAGATCAGATATAGCATAATTTCGTCGTTATTGAAATGATTTATTCGGCAAATACAATCTACCATTAGGTTGAATACAGTCGTACATGTTTTATACCAATCGTTAGGCCGTTCTTTGCACACTGATTATCCGTTTATCTGATTATGATAAAGGACCCATGGCGGATGTGACCGGTCAACGGTTTTTTCTTCTTCGCTTTTTAAACTCCTGATCCTTGCTCTGGTGTTTCCTGGGTTCGTTGTTTGTCCTACTCGAAATTTATATTCATTGTTTGTTATCTTCCCTTTGTACATAAATACATTATGTATTACATGTATATACATGATATGCAGGTACATACATACGTAATAAACGTACATACATATACTGTACATGCATTCAGCAAGTGAATTTTCATTCCTTAAATGAAGTAAATACCCATTTGAGTTTGCACCTATCTGAGAAGGAATAAACGATATATGGTAATTGATTATCGTCGAAAAATGGACTTTATGTCCAGTTTATCGTGACGACGTGAGAGATAAGATCTTGACAAGAATTGTTGCTAGATCTAAAAAAAAAAAAAAAAAAAAAGAATACCACATCAAATTTTGGGCCGAAAAGTCCAAGTGATGCAGCTGTTAAAAAACCCAAGATGGCGGCTTGATACATGTACCTTTTGAATAGTGTTTTAAAAGAAAGATGTCTCGTTTAAAGTCAACAGTTTCTATGGTCGTTATAACAATCTAGTTTGCCAATACAACCTATCATTGGGTCAAATGCTGTCTGACTTGTTTCTTACGGATTGTTAGGCCATTCTTGGCACACTAATTTTGACTACGGATAACTTCGTTACCTGATCAAGATATAAGGCTAACAGCTGGTGTGACCGGTTAGCAGGAGATGCTTACTCCTCCTAGGTACCTGATCCCACCTCTGGTATATCCAGGAGTCCGTGTTTGCCCAACTCTCTGTTTTGTATTGCTTACAGAAGTTATGAAAATGATCACTGTTCGTTACCTTCACCTTTCATTATATATATTTAAAAGTGCAAGCACCTGTGACATACATGCACGAGTATCATCTCATCGCATCCCTCTGATCGGTGGTCGTAGGGGAAACATGATGACGACCTGTAGGTCACACATATATAGCGCTAGCTAGGTCTTTCTTCTGCCATTCTGATTAGGGTAGGGCTGTCCATTTGGGTCTTTTTATGGTGTCCACCCAGCTCGTCCTCTGTTTTCTGCAGCCACCTTCCAAGGTCCCGTATAAAAGTGTATTGGGTAGGATGTTGTGGCGACTGATATGTCCAAACCATGGCAATTACCCCCTTTTCACAATCACTAGAAGGGGTTCTTGTGGACATGAACGAAGCCGTTGGTTTTGTGGTCTTTCTAAGAGATCCCTAGTAGGCGTCTGAAGCACTTGGACTCAAACTCTTGGACTATTCTGGTCGTCTCAACTGACATTGTCCAGCTCTTGCAGCTGTAGAGAAGGATGGACAAAGCTAAGGCTTTGTACATTGTAATCTTTTTTAGAAAGGTGACGTCTTTACTGCTCCACATCCTATTTAGTTTTTGCGATGGTGGATGTTGCGGTGTCGAGCCTAGTCTTAATTTCAGTGGTAGAGCGGCCTTCCTTGATTAGTGTGGCGCCAAGATATGCAGAGGTTGTTGACTCTGTTGACCATGACCTTGTTCTTTTCACTGCTGACCTCCATGCCGTAACCCCTGGTCTGCTTACCAATCTTTTGTTGAGGTATTGCAGTTCACTGTTGCTGCTACATCTGGTCGATGTCGTTGGGGAAACGTAGATTGTTGATCTTGTTCCAGAGGTGGAATTTACCTATCCCACACGAGTAAAATAATGAAGGATTATTTTATAACATTTTACCCACAATGTAGTGGATAAATACAAGAGCTTCGAGAAAATTCAAAATTATCAAATGCTCATTTCATCTTCAATGCATAGGTAATTAGACAGCCAGAAAGAGCATACCCAAAAATGGTTTACACTACAAGTGTAAACTAAAAAACCCAAGACTGTCCAGCAGAAAGCCATATCAGAATGAAATTTAAAGAAAACAATACAAAATATTTTGCTTCACTGTGTAACGTAAACCATTAAACAGTATGTGACGTCACAATCAAATGACGTCGCAGCAGTATGAGACTTATAGAATCCTTCATTAGTACGAGTGTGAGTAGGGAAATTCCACCGAGGGGACAAGATTCGCAGTGTTGGACGAGGCTTTGCCGAGTCCTAGACAGCGAATCTTGTTCCAGAGGTGGAATTTCCCTATCCCACACGAGTAAATAATGAAGAATTATTTTTCTCACATTTTAACTATAGTTTAGTGCATAAAATTAGGAGCTTTCAGAAAATTTTATATTATCAAAATCCTCATTTGAACTTCGATGCAAAAACTAATTAGATAGGCAGAAAGAGCATACCCGAAAATGGTTTACACTGTAAGTGTAAACTAAAAAACCCAAGGTTGTCCACCAGAAAGCTATACTACATTAAAATTTAAAGATAACAATGCAAAATATTTTTACTTCACTGTGTAACGTAAATCTTCACCGTGTAACGTAAATCATAGAAAATATATGACGTCACAATCAAATGACGTCGCAGCAGTGTGAGACATATAGAATATCACACTCTAATGTTGATCTCGGACCTGGGATTGGCCCCGAGAGTTGATATCGGCCCGTAGGGCTCGGGCCGAGATCACTCGAGGGCAATCCCCAGGGCCGAGATCAACATTAGAGTGTGATATTGTTTATATCATATACCTAAGACACAAGTCGATAAACATTTTTTTTTAAATTGGGGGGGGGGGGGGGGGGTATTGACCCAAACATAAATACATGGTATACTGTACAACGATATTTGACTATTTCATTCCTTCAGTGAGTTTACTTTAATGGATATGTTTCCAGTACTATTGGCATTGTGAAACATGCTAAAGTCTGGGTTTTGTAGCTTTATTCCATTGCTGGTCACGGTAATTGGATGATTAATTATGGACATCCCCTCATGTGGTCTAGAATTAATTGAACTGCTTGGCTGAGAAACCCGTCATATCTATCGCTGTGTTGTTCATGTACATGCATATTCTATTAAGCAGCTCCTAAGGGCTTGCTAATTGATAATAAAATTGGAAATAAGTGAATTATTTTTACTTATTTTTTCAGATTTACCAACTCGCCCGTTTACAATATTTCATATAATTTGTAAGAGTTGTAGAACTTTGTTTACGTGGCGTCATCGTATGAACGTCTGATGCTGCTATATTCTTTGCTAAAGGCAATGTTACCTTATACTGAAGTAAGTTTTTTTTTTTTTACCTTTTCCCATCTGTTTAGCATCTATAAGTCGTTGAAATACGTCGGAAGATAATGGTTCTGCTTTTCTCGTTTTATTGCCAAGTCCTCGGGATTTTAGATTTCAGAAATCGTTTTAAAACAGTTTTCTACATTAAAATTGCTGTAAATTAACATTTTATCTCCATTAGGACCGGGGATTTCTGAAAATGCTTCAGAATCACCCTCCATAATCCTCCTACTGTTTTCTGTCGCCTAGAACGTTGATTGTTTTGAAATGAATTTAAACGTGTTATTGTTCTAAATAAACAGTTGTTAATTGGGTTACCCCCCTTTGCGTAGATACTCGCTACAATTTAGCGCAGTTTTTGAAAACGTTTTTATTTAATTTTTCTGCTTAAATTAAATTTTGTCGTGGAAGAAAGTATTATATTTGAAAAAAATGTGTCTAACATCATTTTTTCATGTAGTTATGTTAGATTTCAAAAGATTAAAGAAGAAATAGCCATTTGAAATTTGAGGGCGAGACAGCCCCTTGACAACGGGCCGAGACAGAGATATCTCGTCCCTTAGGGCGAGACAGCCCTACCTACTTGCAGCTGTCTCACCCTAGCCAAGATATGTGTATCAGGGCTGATACACTACTAGGTATATGATATAGAAAAATCTCACATGGCTGTCTCACATGGGTAAAGTCGATCTCACACTGGTGATAATGTGAAAAAGAAACATCTCACACGGCTGTTCCACATGGGTAAATTTTATCTCATACGACTGATAATGCGAAAATAAATTATCTCGTCCACTCTTCTGGCTTGGTATCCCAAATCTTCTGATATAGCAATGTTGCCAGTGACTAGGTCTCTCTCAGCTCTGTTAAGATGCTGTCTGCTTCAGATGACTTGCCCACCAGAAGGTCGTGGAAGATATCTACTTCTTCCCTTATAATAGGTAGTGGTTAGTGTTCCTTGGGTGGTCTTGCCTTTCAAGCATGCTGATGTATAATTGTTTGGATAGTTGTATAGCTCTTCACAGTACCCGGTCCACCTGAACAGCACTGAGGAGCTCTCGGTCAAACGGACCCCGATTTTATCCTCAACTACTGTTTATTTGTTATGATACATGTAGGTCTTGGTTAGCGTCTCCAGAATGCCATGCTATGTCCTTGCTTCGTGCTTTTCTCAATGTTTTCGCACTGTTCGCTTATCCACTTCTTCTTTCTTTCATTTTGCTTCCCATGGGCTTCTTTGTGTGGTATATGAATGAAAAATAAAGATAACGAACAGTGATCAATCTCATAATTCCCATAAGTAAAACAAAATAGATAAGTGGGCAAACACGGATCCCTGGACACACCAAAGGTGGGATCAGGTGCATAGAAGGAGTAAGCATCTCCTGTCGACCGGTCACACCCACCGTGAGCCCCACATCCCGATCAGACAAACGGATCCATCCGCAGTCAAAATCAGTGCGCCGAGAACGGCCTAACAATAGGTATGAAACACGTGAGACAGCATTTGACACAATGATAGATTGTACTGGCAAACTAGATCGTTATAACGACCATAGAATCTGCAAAATGCTGATTGTAAACGAGATTGTTGGAACCCCTGCATCATCAACTTGCCTGCTTCGATTTAAAACTGATCATACGCAGAACAAGCTCTTGTGAAAGGTGAAGATAACCAACAGTGATCAATATCATAACTCATATAAGCAATATAAAATAGATAGTTGGGCAAACACGGACCCCTGGACACACCAGAGGTGCCTAGGAGGAGTAAGCATCCCCTGTTGACCGGTCACACCCGCCGTGAGCCCTATATCCTGATCAGGTAAACGGAGTTATCCGTAGTCAAAATCGGTATGTATCGAATCAGTTGAAAGATATAAACACTATATGTAGATGATAATGGAATATTGCGAGATAAATATGGGAAGTTGACGAAGAAGCAGCTGAAATCATCCCCTTTATCATAAAGTTGAGTTGTTAATTTGCCGTTCATATCTACTTTCAATACAATATGAAGCAGAAGTGGAAGAAATGGAACCAAAACATATTTTTCATGTAACCTATCTAATTCTGTTATCACTTCTGGTATACTAAACACGGAAGGATAAATGGTACGTACTTTGTTTAAATATGTCCAATGCATGTTTATAAAATATACATGCATTCAGTACATTCAATTTTAAAAGATCTCCCTTAGTTTGCATTAAAGAAAATATAGCGGACATGGAGATCCGGAATGGTAAATATATATGGTATGAGAGTAATTACACGTGACTAAGGTGAGTTACACTAAATGTTTTAATCTAATTATAGATAAATTATGCTTGAGGTTATCTATCAGACATAACCAATTGTATTAATAATCACATTGAGCTGAATACAATACGTACCTACGAACATAACTATCTGGATATATACGTAAATAAGCCGCGCCAGTTCTAGCGTAATTGCATACTAGACATGTATAGAAGTGAACATGATGCATTCACAATTCAACTGAAGATTTCTGACATTGACATGCTATTAGGATGTACATGAGGATACTGAAGAGACCATTTTAATTTGAATCTGACAATATTATTTTATGTTGGACAGGATGTATAAGTATGTGGAGTGTTTGGATGTCATGTTTATCTATAAAAAGGGGAAAAAAAGGGTGTTTTATTTCTGTTGATTTTTTATTCCATGATCAATTGCTTATTCATTTTACTAAGATTTCAGTACATCATCTGTTTTGTTTTATTCCCTCGCTTCAAATTGAATTAGTTATGTGGGAGGGGGTGGGTACGTACGCCTCCTTTCAAGGGATAAAATTTTAATCCCAAAAATGATTAATCCGAGAAAGGGTGCATTTCTGCAAATCCCCTCCCTTACCAGAAGCGAAATTAAAATTGATTGATTGTATTTTGTCTAACGTCCCTCTCGAGAATGTTTCACTCATATTGAGACGTCAACAAGACCGGTGAAGGGCTTCAAATTTAGGCCTATTCTCGACCATTAAGCAGTGAGGGTTCTTCAGCGTGTCACACCTACTGTGACACTAATGCCAGACGTTTGGCGATGGAACTGTCACTACCTGTTTTAACGATTTAGGTCTGTCGCGGCCGGGATTCGAACCTCGACCTTCCGCATGTGGGGCGAACGCTCTACCTCTATACCACCACGGTAGTAAAATTAAAATTGATCATAGTAAGTAGGTAAGTAAGTAATTTTTATTTAAAGTCGGAACCATTTACAGTGAATAAGAAAAATGAGCTGATAAAACTATATTAGCATAAAACACATACATGTGTAGCACATACATGTATGGTAGGTATACTTGTACATGCACTGACAAATTATTGAATAGAAATAAAAATCACATGTTTATTGACATCACACATCATGCATACATACATGTATACAGGGACTATAAAAGAACACAAATACAAACAGAAGAATCAGGGGAAAGATACACAACTCTAATAAAGTTGAAAAGGTAAAATTAAACAGGTACATGTAACATAAATAGGTTGGTTTAATTTCAGATTTAGGCAGGAGAGCCCGCTAAAGACAAATAATACACAGATAAGCCAATTGGAATTAACATCATTTCTAAAGTTGAGATAAGCATGTGTAAAACACTGGCTTAGTGGAATTTTCATTAAGGTGGGTCCTTAGTCCTGGATTTTTGGGGTTTAGGTAGCATTTTTTTGTTTGGAATCAATAAATTAACATTCAGAGTAATGAAAAAAGGCAAAACAGTTAAGGGTTTCCATATTAATTTTCATTACACACACCACTAAAGTCATATACCTCGATGTAGATTTTTATGAAATTCATTGGAAACAGTTATTTGTTGTTATTTTAATATAAAAACAACAAAATATTTTTTGAATTGCATTTATTTATCGGGAAACATGTCAATAACTAAAACATATGTCATTTTCAATATGTTCATCAAGTTTTAGAATAATATGTGCAAAATTATTGAATTAGTGTTATTCCCCCAAATGTTAAAAAACAAACAAATGTGGACGCATTTTCCTTATAGGATGGTTTACATATCATTTTTTCTGTTTATATTAGTAGAGTTACATCTGTTATAGTTATTCATCGGAAAAATCCATACCTTTCCTTAATAATTTTTAACTCTATAGCTTCCAGATTATGTATACCCCCATCAAAAACTGAAGTCTGGCACTATACAGCTGAGCTATTTAAAATCATTCGGGATTAAAATTTTATGTAATTTCATGAAAAGACACAGATAATGATTCTTTATCACCTTGGTAAAATGTTTGTCAAAAATAAAGGAAATCTATCGCATTATGGACTTGATAAATAATTGAATGAAAACAGAGTTATTGTCCTTAAATTCAATATTTTGAAACATATCATTAACTATTCAAATATAACTAAGAATTTTGAAATATTTTATGGCTAACAAGATTTTTTACAATAACTATTGAAAAAGATTCCAACAAAATTTATGTTCCTATCATTAAATCATTGACTTTGCAAAATCCTATGACGTCACAGGAGTGTGGAACTACGTTAATGCCTCGTTCACACGAAGAATTTAATTCGCATTAAACGTAAGTTAATGCGAATTAAATCTGAACCGCGTTCACACGGAGATTTTAATGCGCATTAGTTTACTTCGAATTAAAATTGACGTCGCGATTTAATGCGAATTAAATTTACTTCGCATTAGCTCCGTGTGAACGCTAAGCGAAGCTAATTCGAATTAAATGTAGACGCATGCGTAATGGCCAATTTGGGTCACATGCATCATACCCATGGTCAACTATATATATTAATGTTAGTTTTGTACGAAAAACTAAGCAAAATGATAATAATCACTAAAAACATGTACAAACAGCATGTCATTAGATAATGTCAGACGTAAATCTGTGCTCTGCATAGGCATACTGAGTAATACATGTGGAAGGAATTGTTTTTAAATACGACAACAATGTTTTAAAATAGTGATAATATGATTTTCTTTTTTACATTTTTTAAAACATATGCCGCTCATTGTTAATTTTTATACCATATGACGTCATAGTAAACTTATAATACGCATTAGTAATTAAGACTGATTCAGTCTATGTAACTATCAAAATTCAGTGGCCACGGTATGTCACAGATTTTTATGAAACTTTGTGTGTAACAATATTATGATAGATATAAAACAAAAAGGACATGCAAAGGTTTGACTTAGCAACGGTTGCCATGGAAACCGATCCTCTAACAACAGCTGGACAAGATATGCACATGTATGTTATATTTTGAATAATCAAAAATTAAACGCTATTGTTTATAAAAACAACAACTGTAAAAATTATATTGAGCTAGGTTCTAGCTTTTAGAATTTTTTTTGTATTTATTTAATCCTTGGAAACAATAGAAATAATTATTTTTATGATGTATAAGGGTTTGATATATGTAATTTTTAGAGAGGGATAAAATATATTTGCCCAGTCATTTGGTGTAAACTCACATGCTAGTAAAATGTATTGAATCTTACTTTAAAAAAGTACAGAAACACATTTGTGGAGAAACCAAAGGTAAACACATAAACCAGTAGTTTCCCCTGGTGCACAAACCAAAATACACCAGAAAGAGTTATTGCCCTTTGTAACACTCTCTTGTATTGGAGATATGAACAACCTTCATTTGTTTTCAGTATGGCAGGAGGTGGAAATTGAGTTTTTATTCAATTTGTTCTTCAGATGTTTATCAATATCAGATGCTCTTTGTTCACTTAATTCACTACCACGATCTTTATCTTCAATTGTGCTAAAGGATTCCGGTTTATTTCATGGAATACAAATCCGTTTGATCTTTGCTATAGTCACCGGACTCTATCATCCAATCGTCTACGTATTCGTAGAAAAAGTAAATGTTGTGGAATTTAACGCTTTATTGCATCACATCCGACTAAAAAAATGACCAGGGAAACAGAAGGCTGACAGACATATTCATAGAAAATATGAAAAAGCCCTGCCTGTTGCCGTGTTGGAACTTGTATTGACGTAAGTATTCTATTTGATTTAGAATCCAAATTCTAAAGTAAAGGCTGAATAAAATGTATCAGAAAATTTGGCTTTTAGTAAACATATGAGAACCCCAATTTATTTTATACTGCCAGCCAGGCTAGTCAGCTATAGTGGTATACATGTAGACTGAACATTGTAAGTAGTCCTGTCATTTACTGCATGGGTGTACAATATAGAATACTAGTTAAGTATGTCCCCAACCTAACATTCACTCAGGGAGTTTCCTATCACATTTACACAGAGTTCAGGATCTGTAAAAATTGGGGAATACTTATAAAATCATGTTTCATGTGGAAATTTTCAAAAGGACTAGGCTTAATTTATGTAATACTAAGTGATGACCTCTCTCTCTCTCTCTCTCTCTCTCTCTCTCTCTCTCTCTGACTGTCAAGTTTACAATAAAAACAAACATGTGAATGCCTGTGTGCATTCTAGATAAAGATTGTTAAAATCATATATATTGGTGAGCCAGGCTACTTTCAAGTTTGTTTACCTGTGGTAACCCCCACTAATATGTGATGGTTCTAATCTACAGAAGAAATCACACAAATACTATTATGATTTAAAGTTTTCTCATATCTGTAATTATGAACTTTAGGACACTTGATTTGGAAAAATTAAATTATGAAAAATTGATGATTTTGAATTGGATCCTGTAACTGGGCCCTCAAATTTTAATACATGTAGGTCCTGTCAACTGAAGTAAATCAAAAAATATTAAATGTAAATTGTAAATATTCAAATACTTTTGAATTCTTAGTTTTTCATCCAATAATCACATATTTTGGCCAAAGTACATGACCACTATTTTATGTAATTAATGTGTGCTTTTCTGTGTTTCAGCTGTATGAGCATCATACTGTGCAAATCACCTAAAGATGGAGTTGACCAAGTTGCTGACTTTGAGGAGGTAAATATTCAGCATTAATACATACACATTGAATACATAATTTGAAATTCAAATTTGAATCCCAGTATTATAAATCCTAAAACAAATTAATAGATGTGGGGAATGTGGTACATTAGGTTTAGTTTCTTGGTTATAGAGCCTGCATGGAAACTGAATTCTCTAGAATAATCACAGGAGACCATCCATTGTTTATGCGACATGATGACTTGAAACGTTTTCATCACAACTTCCTAAAAAATTTTATTACTTCACTTAATTAGCATACTTTAAAAGACTAGTTGTTTTGTTGTCAATGACGCACATATATATATACACATGTGTATGAGCTCAGTATCAATTTTAAAAATGATTAATTCTAATTAGGTCAATGTTGAGAATCACTTAAGTGACCTACATGTTGCTATTTGTGTGCGTCAGTCATCATAAGACGTTAACTGAACATTAATATTTTTTCTTGATAACCACCCTTCCAATTCTTTTCAAATTTCTTTTAGTTTAAACAATATTTATTCGTAAATAATTCGATAATGTTTACAAACAATGTTTTATACATGAAATAAATTGAGAAACAAGCCAAAAGGCTTATATTAATCTCGCTCTAAATATCTTACAAGTAAGAGGTGAATGAAAATTCTAAGTAAAATAAGTCGTATACTAATTATTACAATACATGCAAACAGAAATAGGAATAAGAGAGAAAAGCTGGAATTGAGTATTGGGAGAAAAAATAACACACGTTTATATGTATGATAAGTGTCGATACAGATCAAATGCATATAAACTATAGACAAAGTTGAAATAATAAATTGTAGAGTTGTGCCATATAAACAATAAGTAATAAGCACAGGTTTTCCACTTATTACAACCTTGGTGCACATGAGTATATTTTATATACAATATGACAGTATTACATGTAGACGTAGTAGAACAGCTTTCAGAACCTTTTACTTTCAACAAGAAATTTTTGGGCTAAATAAAATATGCTGTTGTTCTCACTTTCAGATAAATTTTCATTACCGTATAACAATAATTCTACATTAAGTGGATATGGCAGTGTCAAAATTGTATTGGTCCTAGCTCTTGAGTACATATTACAGCGTAAAAGAAAATGATCAATACTTTCTACTTCTCCACAAATGCAAAGGGGTGAATTAAATAATTTTCTTTGAAACATATGAAGATTAAGAGCACTGCATTCTAATCTCAATTTTGCATGAAGAGTTTGTCCGATTCTTGTTCCTAAATAAAAATAGTTTGGAATATTAATGACACTTATGTTAAGATATTTCTTAAAGCTAGCTAGAGATGGATTTAATTGGACATATCGAGGAAGTGCATTCCATTTCCTTATTGTAGATGGAAAAAATGAATTAAAGTATAGCTTGGTTCTAGAGTTGATTTCTTGCAGTGAATTAGTTGCTCTTGTGTTGTAGTTGTGACCTTGATTTCTCAGAGACTGAATTATATTGTTTAGATAATTGGGAGTCATGTTATGGTATATCTTGTGGAGTTGAATAAGTCGATGATTTTCTCTACGCTTTGACAATGGATCCCATCCCGTTTCCTTATATAGAAGATTCCTGGATGCTAGTCTATTACCTCCCGTAGCTATTCTGGCTGCTTCTAACTGTATGTTTTCAATTTTATTAACTAAATATTCTGGTATATTGTTCCATATAATGTCAGCATATTCTAGGACCGGTCTTACAAATGAAAAATATATTTTTTGCAGAGTTTTTCTATCTAAGATAAACTTGACCCTTCGTAACATACTCAGGCGTGAATAGGCTTTTTTCACTATTTCGTCTATATGGACTTGCCAAGATAAATTACTACTGAAAATTACCCCTAAATGTTTATGAGATTCGACTTCTTTTAGATGAACATCGTTAAATATCAATGAAGAATGGAAAGGTTTCTTGACCTTATTAGATATAGTTAGACATTCTGTTTTAGTGGGATTAAAAGATACAAGCCATTGTTTTGACCATTTGTTGATTTTTTCGAGATCTTCATTAAGCAAAGATGCTGAAGTGTCTGCATTATCGACAACAATATAAAGTGATGTATCATCAGCAAACAGTTTGACCACACATGCAATATCTATGACCAAGTCATTTATATAAATAAGAAAAAGTAAAGGACCAAGTATACTCCCTTGGGGCACCCCAGACCTAATGTATCCTATGTCTGATTTACTACCATTAATAACGACGTACTGTTTCCTATCATTTAAGTAACTTCTAAACCAAGCGAGTAATTCACCACGAATTCCAATTTTTTCAAGCTTGTATAATAACCCATTATGCCATACTTTGTCAAAGGCTTCACTTATATCGAAAAATATAACTCTAACTTCTTTTCCCTGATCGAGTGCCTTATAGAAGTCACTAGTAATACTTAATAAGTGATTGACTGTAGAGTCGTTAGGCCTAAAGCCAGATTGATGTGACGTAAGAATAGCATTGGTATGAATAAAATTATATAAATATTTAAAGACACACTTTTCCATGCATTTACCAAGAATGCTTAATAGAGATATTGGCCTGTAATTACTGACGATACTACTATTGCCTTTTTTAAATACAGGGATAACATTTGCTATTTTCCATTGGTCTGGGACTTTAGACCTATGAAGCGATGAATTATAAAACTTACTTAAAGGTAAAGCAATAGTTGATGATGCTTGTTTAAGTAAAGTAGGATTGATGCAATCCGGCCCAGTGGCCTTGTTTGTATCGAGTGTTTCCAAGACATCTTTAACGTCTTGAGTAGAAATTACTATGCTTGAAAGAGTGTTTATGTCACTAGGATTGTCATCGTAGGGTAACTCAATATTTCCATCGTTTACTACTGCTTGGGAACAAAAATAAATCTGATTTTCCTTTAGTGTCACTTATCGGCGGGCTGTGTTCATCAATTTTAATTGGAGGATAAGTACTCGAGTTTTTAGTACTAATGATTCTTTTTAGTTTTGTCCACCATTGTTTAGAATTTACTATACCTGATTTTAATGTATCTGCTACTTTTGTGTAATAAGTTTGTCTTGCATTTCTAATTTTGTTGATACATATATTTCTTGTTTTTCTATACCGTGCCCAATCACAAGGACAATCAGTTTTTTTAGCAGTTGAATGGTGACGTTTACGAATTCTAATAAATTTCCGAATATCGTTGTGCATCCATGGAGGTTCATTAGGGCGTGATGTAATGATTTTATTTGGAATTGTTTTTGTGGCTGAATCAATAATGCAGTTTGATATATGTTATTGCATGTTTGATCAATATCTTTACAAATCAGAGCATCCCAATCTGTATTCTTTAAGTGAGTTTGGTAATCTCGGAAATCTGTTTTAGAAAAAGACCATATCTTTCTTTTATAAGTTCTTGTATCTGATTTGGGTAGTTTTAATACACAAAAAATGGGACAGTGGTATCGTACTGTGTTCGGGAGAATATTATCCCCAACACCTGAAAATTCAACAATATCTATATTATTAACCATCAATAGGTCCAACAATGTTGCGGAATTTTCGGTAAAATGTGTACATTCTGAAATAAGTTGTGACATTCCCTGATCACTTATAATATCACCCATTTTGGAATTGGTTGTGTTACATAAATTACAGTTAAAGTCCCCAGTGATGATTATATTATCAATGCGTGTATCTTTGGCCTTTTCCAGTGAATAAGCTATATATTCCCATTTACTGACCTCCGTATTAGGTGGTCTGTAAAACGTTCCTATGAGGAATTTCATTTTGTATATACAACATTCAAGCCAAATGCATTCTATTTGTTCGACTTCTAAATCCAGTCTGCGTTTGCATGGAATATGATTTTCAATATAAACAATTACCCCTCCGTATCGGTTTTCCACTCTGTCACGCCTGAATGGTTCCTGAAAGCCCTGTAGCAGTATATCCTGAGATAGTATATTTTTATCTAACCAGGTTTCATTTAATGTTATGATATCGAATCCACCAAACTCAGCTTGAATACTATCAAGCTTATTATTTATACTTTGGATATTAAGATGCACTAATGAAGTTGAATTTTCTATCAAAAAATCAAGAGAATTAGTATTGCTATCTACCGAATCTTCTGAATCTGTTTGATATTTAAGATTCGTGATTAGTACATGTTTAAGGTATACGCTATCATTTCTACACAGGGTTGGATTTGAGCAGTCAATTGCGTTTACAAAAGTTAATTGTATTGACCTTCGTAGCATTATAGCTAAGAGAGATTATTACAATAATGGATAAAGCATTTGTTCCATATGACACAAGCAAATTAACCATCAATATTGTCAACAAATCAAGAGTATAATTGTGTTTTACGGTTTGAGACATATCATAGTATAAACCTGTCCTGATCCTGTGAATAGTACTACTAACTGGCATTATGTAATAGGTCTGTGGAAGAAAATAAGAAGCTGAATAGAGACAGTAAGGATCAGGCTCAAGGACACAAGTAAAATGCAAAAAACAAATAAGTAAAACATTTCTTTTAAGCATCTTTGGGACAAGGGGAATTAATATAGATTGTAAATCTAAGGACTCTGGATTGACGGTACTTTTAAAAATGCTCTATACCAAAATTGAGAATTTTGTTTTAGAACCAGGGTTTGATTTCTTCAATTTTATGGAGAAAACTTTTTCAGATATACACTTCGTTAAATTGTAGAGTTGGGGAAGGGGGGGGGGGTATAAGTGTATTTGACATTTATTTGTGTCCAAATTATGTAATTAATACTGAGGATTTCAGTAGTAGTCTGTTTTTAAAACAACAGACACCTAGAATTAAGAGCACAATGAAAGCATACATGTGATAAGGAGGGGGGGGGGGGTGACTTCATAATAATGCCTGAAAATTCTTAACAATTAAATTTTAACAAAAATTTTACACTAGAGATGCCAATTCAAGATAATTAACATGCTTTGTTTATTGGCATCTGGTGTACATTTAGCAACAAGTAGTGTTGTTCATTGTGAAACGATAAATTGATAATGTACATGTATGTGTTGGTTGTACATGTGTTTTAGGCATATCTTATTGCATGTTTTGTTGTGTTTGGTTGTTGAAAATATTGATAGAAATTAATAATGAAGAATTGCTGATATACTAAGGACATCATGATTCTGATCTAAAGAAATTGAAGACTAGTTAATATTTACATACTTTGTTACATCATGACCATACATTGCTTGCAAGAAAAACACACATGGGCCACATACATGTAATCAGTGACTAAGACATTTTGTTCAGTTATACTGTTTTCAAGCCATTACACTTAATTCTTAGAAAAATTCCTTAACTGGCAATTGATTGCAATCAGAAATTGGAAATTTTCTATTTATTCCTTAGTGCTTGACACCATTGAATGACAGTAATGTGATGCGCGCTCCCTGTAATCAGGGGGAAATAACTCGTATAGCATTGTGAAAAATGTAGCTCATTGATTATATTCATATACGTTTGAAATATTTTATGGTTATACAAGATTTTTTACAATAACTATTGAAAAAGACTCGAACACAATTTATGTTCATGTTATGCATAAATCTTATTAAATCATTGACTCCGCAAAATATTATGACATCACAGGAGGGTGGAACTACCTTAAATAAAGCTGAATGCTTATGAAGGAAAAACAGAAAGGGGTACCAAAATTGCGAATTTCGAAAACACAGGGTTGTGAATGTGGGTCCAAAAGAGTCATATAGTGTATAACATGGATTTTGTAGCCCTTAGAGCTATAGTGATACTTTGAATTTTTTTAAATTTGATTAATACTCAGGTAACCAATAAGGTTTGTGGACATCTTGTTAATTTATGAGTATTAACACTATTAATAGCTCTTCAATACAGCATAAACACATGTATACAAACTGTATCAAAACATAACATCCTTTAGGCCAATTCAACTTAATTAGTAAGATTATCATCCTGGGTCACCAAAAAGTATGAGGCAGACTGTGGGAAGATTTTATTTTTTAATTTTTATTTTCTGAGAAATATATTGATGACAAACAAGTTTTTGTCAACAGAAGTGCATAATTTAATGCCAGATATATAAATCTATGTTATTTCACAGATGATTTTTGAGGGGCGGGTGGGCGGGCATGATAATCTATCAACTAAGTAATTAATTAAGTGGTAAAATTACTATTCTAGCATCATGAATGATCTTGTACATGTAAATTTAGTTTAATCAAATTGAATTAGGTGTGTACTGTATGAAAATGTGAAAAATAAGATGAACTTTTCAATATTTGTTCAACACATTTTTTAGAACTTGAAGAGCAGAAGATGCATTCCATGACTCTTATGTGATATAGAAGACAAAGAAGAGCTCTTGAGAATGGAAAAAAAAACTGCGAGTTTTACAGTCAATGAACACACCTCACGACACAAGTCCATCCTGATTCAGTAAACTGTTCTTCTAAGGAAACACCATGACTTAGTTAAGATCAAGTTTTGGTGTCAGAAGACTAATGTAACTAAACCATTGCAAAATTAACCTGCAAGTGTCTTATGTGAGCCTACTGAATAAGGATTCATTACTGAACAGTTGAAGGAAAATCACTATTATAATGATTTTTAAAAAAAGATGATTGTGTTGTTTGGATAACATTGTGATCCATGTTTGTTGAATAAACAACTTTGCAAAAATGAGTTGTTCTGTGTTAATATTATAAATTTACTAATTACTGGTATGTCAACATAGATTACAGTAACACTGAACAAACTTCAATAAATTTTAAAGTTTCATGCAGTTTCTGCAGTAGAAAATGACACCTATTGATTTTCTGGTCCAAAGGTCACCAGGTGCAATACAATACTCTGTACCATTGATGTCTGACCAGTTTCTTCAAAACCCTTTGATTGATAGTGATATTTCATACAGGGGTTGGTCACTGGTAGTATATGAACCTCATTGATTTTCAGGTCAAAAGATTAAAAATGGCAGGGGCCTCCGTGGCCGAGTGGTTGGAGCATAGCGTTTAAAATGACACGGCCTCAGTCGGCGCGGGTTCGAATCCCGCTCGCGCTGGTATTAAGTGAGAAAGTTTCCCAATTTACTTTCGGAAGGTCGGTGGTCTCTTCCCAGGTACATTGTATCTGGGTTCTCACTTTCACCAATAAACACTGGGCACCATCAGAAAACTGAAAAATTGTTGAGTGTGGCGGAAAATATCAATAAATCAATCAATTAAAAATGACTAGGTGCAATGTAGCTAGTACTCTATGCAATGGTGTCCCCCCAATATCTTGGGCCTGTTGTTCAATTATGATATTTCATATGTTGGTTGGTTATGAATAGTAGATGACCCTAATGATTTCCAGGTCAAAGGTCAACAAATACAAGGCAGTACAATGAACAATTTATTGGTATCTACCCAATATTTTGAGAAGACTTTTTATAGTTATTGATAATAGTTTACATGACAATACAGTACATGTAATATAGCTCGTTTATGGAAATGATTGCAAAATCTACTTGGTGTTTGGGGAGGGGGGGGGGTCCTACTGGATTACAGTTTATGTTTACATGTTTTTTTTAATCACTCTAACTATTTTTTATTAATATGTTAAACTTCTCCATGTTTATTTTTGAAATATCAATTGGTCATATTGTTCATTTTAACTGAAAATGGTGTAGGTTGTATTATTTGTCATTAGTATGAATTTTTGGCAAAATGTCCAAATCTACAGTTTTCGCACTACAATAGATCAATTGTACTACATTTCACCATTAATCTTTTTATATAAATTAGGAGTCTTTGATATGGACACCCTTTGATGACAGTTGATTATGCTGTATGTATTTTTCAAATTATCTAAATTCATCAACGAAATCCAACAAAAAATCCCGTTTCGGCAAAATGCCCAAATCTACAGTTTTCTTACTACAATAGATCTATTGCACTACGTTTCGTCATTAATCTTTTTATATACATTAAGAGTCTTTGATATGGACATCCTTTGATGACAGTTGATTTTGCTGTATGTATTTTCCAAATTATCCAAATTCATCAACGAAATCCAACAAAAAATCCCGTTTTGGCAAAATGCCCAAATCTACAGTTTTCGTGCTACAATAGATCTATTGCACTACGTTTCACCATTAATCTTTTTATATACATTAAGAATCTTTGATATGTACATCCTTTGATGACAGTTGATTATGCTGTATGTATTTTTCAAATTATCTAAATTCATCAACGAAATCCAACAAAAAATCCCGTTTTGGCAAAATGCCCAAATCTACAGTTTTCATGCTACAATAGATCTATTGCACTACGTTTGACCATTAATCTTTTTATATATATTAAGAGTCTTTGATATGGACATCCTTTGATGACAGTTGATTATGCTGTATGTATTTTCCAAATTATCTAAATTCATCAACGAAATCCAACAAAAAATCCCGTTTTGGCAAAATGCCCAAATCTACAGTTTTCATGCTACTACAGATCAATTGCACTACGTTTCACCATTAATCTTTTTATATATATTAAGAGTCTTTGATATGGACATCCTTTGATGGCAGTTGATTATGCTGTATGTATTTTCCAAATTATCTAAATTCATCAATGAAATCCAACAAAAAATCACTTTTTGGCAAAGTGCCAAATTATAATACATTGGTACAGCGGTCAGTAACACACTCTTTACCATAGGTGGATATAGATATCATTAATAAGGAGGGAATTTTATGGGGAATCGAGATTTATGGAGAAAATTAGTTGTCTTTTTCAATTTTTTATATACCACAAGGACAAAACATGGGCAAAACGGGCTGAATTTTGCAGTTCAATTAGCCCTCATAGACTGCTGTCGGTTTCCATGGCAACGGATGGTAGAAATTCGGTGGTGGGGTTGAAATTATGTAAGATGGTGCAAGTAAAGTTAATACTGTGAAAATCAAAGAAATCTGTGACATTGAGTGGCCAGACCCTATCTGATTTCTTTGATTTTTACATAGAATTGATCTTAAAAATTACGTCATAACAGTAGTCAGCGGAATGGTGAAAAAGACGTTCCGAAGTTTTAAAATTGGGCCCATGAAGAAACAATATATTGTCTAGATTGAATGCTGGTTGTCGGAGGAAATAAGTAATTTCTTGGGAACATATAAATAAACACGACAAAAAACTCCTTATGTGTAGATCAGAATTATGTATGTAGGCCTAAATTGTAAACATGTAGTATACTACATGTAGGCCTATATAGCGTTTTGAACAAAGAATTCTGTATAGATCTACACAATATTCATTAAAATATCTATAAAAATAATTTTCAATAACATAGTCTATTCTTTAATTTATTTCGCGCACCTTTTAATAGAGATACATACGAATTTAATACGCATTAGTTTAATTCGCATTAAATATTACCGCCGTGTGAACGCTATTTAATTCGAACGAGGCATAAGAACAACTGCAGCCACCAGGATGCACGCCGCTATTAGCCTGTCAGAAGAATTTATATGCATGTGAAAAAAATGTCGCTGTTCTGTATGGAGCGCCAAATTAACATAAACTCAAATAATTGAAGATATCTTCAATTATTTGAAGATATCATCATTTCAATTATTGCTCTCTTTAAATGAATTAATGCGCGAATTAAATCAATTATTGCTCTCATCAAATGAATTAACGTGCGCATCAATTGAATTAATGAGAACAATAATAGATTTGATGCTCGCATTAATTCAATTATTGCTCTCTTTAATTCACTTGATGAGAGCATCAATTCCGTAGAAATATTTCTCGCAATAATTAATTTAGAGCTCGGTATAAATAATTTGATGATCTCTTTAATTCAATTGAAGATATCTTTAATTATTTACAATGCTTTTGTATCAGGAAATAATGCACGCATCAATTTTTTAAAAGAGAGCAACAATTCAACTAAAGAGATCATTAATTTAATTGTGGATATGTTGAATTGAAGATATCTTTAATCATATAGTTGCTCTCTTTAAAAGAATTATTGCTCTCTTCAATTGAATGAAAGATATCATTAATTCAATTGAAGAGAGCAATAATGGAATTAATGCGCGCATTAAATCAATTATTGTTCTCATCAAATGAATTGATGCGCGCATCAATTCAATTATTGCTCTCATCAATTGATTTAATGCGCGCATTATATCAATTGCTGTTCTCTTCAATTGAATTGTAGCGCGCATCAATTCAATTGTTGATATAATTAATTCATTTGAAGAGATCATTAATTGAATCAAAGTGCACATCAATTCAGCTGAGGAATTAATGCTATCATCAATTCAATTCAATTAATGCGCGCAATAATTCAGAATTGAAGATATCATCAATTATTTGAAGATATCTTTAATTAAAATTGTTGCGCGCATTAAATGTCCTCAATTATTTGAGTTTATGTTAATTTGGCGCTCCATAGTTCTGATGCAGTCGACAAGTAGCGGTGAACAGGATAAAGAAGCGAGTGACGTTATGCATGGGATTATTTGTACATGTTTAATGTGTTTCAACGAACGTGCAATGAGTAATTCTGTGGATATATCAGCTCAGTGTGTACTGCATATCAAGAAATGTGTTTTTCTATCATGGAATTTGAAATACTACAAAATATACGTGCAATCTTTAGTTTTCTCTTATTTGGAAGCTTTAAACCAACAGTTGGATAGTTATCTTTTCAACAGTAAACCGTTTACTAATCAACGCTTTAATCACTGAACAGTGAACTATTCCACTTCTAAGTATTGAATAGTTAAAATATTCAAAGACTAAACACAATGGATGACGTCATTGATTTTTTTAAACAGAGTAACACATCGAACTGTTTCATAATTTCTTTGCATCGTATGAATAAAGGGTCTTAGCTTAAACCTGTGACAGCAGGTAGAAAGTCAAAACAAGAGTTCTGTGTGTAAAATATTTCCCAAAATTTGACTAAGATCAACAACCTGTAAATATTTAAAACGTCAAAGAAAAAAAAATGTTGAAAATCAATATGCTTGTACTGTGTATATCGTCAAGTTATTTTCAAATACCCTAGCTTCTAAACTGTAAGAGGAGTTAAAAGACAAACCACGTCTTTTATTTATTTTGATATGATATTTATTCAAAACTGACTAAGTTTATAAACCTGTAAGTTTCTAAAACATAATAAGAAAATCGTAATCCTTGCCACATGCGCATCTTCCATACCCATACAAACACTCTGTAAAATGCGAAGGTCTTCAATTGAAAACTGTGGAAGGAAAAACAAATATTAATATGTACCCTCTATGAAATAATTCCCCAAAATGATTAAGTTGAAAAACCTGTAATTTTCTCAAAAATTGAAGAAACTCAAAATCCTTGCCGCATGCACATCCTCAATATCCATACAAATACTGTAAAACAAAATGGTCCTCGCTTGAAAATTGTGGGAGGAGTTTGCCGGATACATTATGTACCCTCCATATCACAATAATGTTCAAACTCCTACAAGAGAGGTCAAAATGATTAAAATTGAAACATGGTCTACAGTGATCAACAAAGAAGCTACATAGCAAGTTTCGGCTTAGTGTGTGACAGTGAAATGAAATTAAAACATTGTTGTCACGCAATCCTTCGTCTTTTTAGGCGTTTATATAGAAGAAAGTCCACTTGTAGTGAACAGGTTACCTATTGGTGTCCAATAAGTTGACAATTGCTGTCCATTATTTTTAAGAATGGACAGATACTGTCCGTTCTTAAAAATAATGGACAGTAATTGTCAACTTATATGACACCTACAGGTAAGCCCAATAACTCATTAGACATCTACAGGTAGGCTGAAAATAAGAGAAAGACAATACATTTGTCAAAGAGATACAAATTTAATTTTAAATTCCTTACAAAGTAAGAATCAACACAAATATCGGAAAAATCACTGAAACACTTAAAAATGATATTTCCCTTTAGTAGAATTCTCTGCTTCAACTCGTAAGATTCACAATTTTTTTTAGATCCATTGGCCATTACTATATCGCATCAAAACTTGAATTTGAAAGACATATTTCCATACTGTATTTGAATTTCGCTGGATTCAGAGGCACATACCGAAACTTCTTCACAACGCTTTTTTATGCTTTCTTTATTAGCATATCCTAATTCTGAATTATTATTTTCGCTTTCATGAATAATTTCATTTCACGAGATAGGTGTATTGGGTTCTTTTGGTTGGTGTTAGTTATTTCCTCATCCAAATATTTGAAAACACAATGCTTTTCAGATCAAAATTTGGCTTCATAACTTTTTCACCCTCCATATCCAGAATATTTGCAATACTTTCACTAAAATCCTTAAATTTTGACTGTGCAATGAAAATGCTCTCCCTATCAGAGGAAGACATGTTGATATGGCTCAGTACTATAGAAAGAGTGAATATAAAACCTGCAGTAGAAGACTACTCACCTGACACTGTCCAATAAGTGAACAAAAGAAACAGAATTATACGCAAGACTGGTTGTCATACTATTCAAAATAGCTTTATTCATAATTACCATTGTCAATGGATTTACCTGAGACTGTCCATTCTTAGAACAAAAGATGTAATGTTTTAAGTAGGATATAAGCCTCAAACTGTCCATTCTGTGAGAGAAAGAACTGATCTCGGCCCTACGGGCCTCGATCAGTTCTTTCTCTCACAGAATGGACAGTTTGAGGCTTATATCCTTTACTTAGAAACAGAAAACCACGAACGGACGGACGTACAGACATCGTTATACCATAATACGGGTACGTCCTGTACTAATATGGGCGTATAAAAACAGAAGGGTGGGACAAACAGCCAATTAATCTAACTTTTGTATTTTAAACTTTTATACTTTGCATGTGAAAATAACTTCGTTGCGACTTATCTGTACCTAAATATGCCCACATGTAGTTTATTAATTTGTCCCCAAATCCTCTATCCGGGTTACAGATGACAATATCTTATCTTCTTGACTGTGAATTTGGACAGCATCTGCTTTGAGATAAAACATTGGATTCAGTACCCTGGTTACCTCTGTCTATTTAACAAGAGTTATCAGAGGATAGCATAGCTCGCCGGGTAGCAGGACTCTATTTATGATTGGTTGTATATTGTTTAACGTCCGTGTAAATAATTTTTCACTCATATGGAGACGTCACCAATGCCGGTGAAGGGCTGCAAAATATAGGCCTTAACTCGGCGTTTATGGCCTTTGAGCAGGGAGTGATCTTTCTCGTGCCACGGGACCTCGGTTTTTCTGTCTTATCCGAAGAACCCATTTACTAGTAGTCCTTCGGGTGAGACCGCAAAAACCGAGGTTGCTTGATTGATTGTATCTTGTTTAACGTCTTTCTCAAGAATTTCTCACTCGTATGGAGACGTCACCAAGACCAGTGAAGGGCTTCCAATATAGGCCATTGAGCAATGAAGGTTCTTTAGCGTGCAACACCTACTGTGACACGGGACATCCGTTTTTAAGGTCCGTGACATCCACACCTGATGCCGAGCGTTTGGCGTTGGAACTGTCACTACCTGTTTTAACAACCTACGTCTGTCGGGGCTGGGATTCGAACCCTGGTCTTCCGCATGCGGGGCGAACTCTCTATCGAGGTTCCGTGTCACAGCAGGTGTATTAACGTTAATATTCAATTACTAATGGATTCTAGTTTGCATTTAAGAAAATATCACCAGCAAAATTGCAAAATGTTTTAAAATGTATGAGTTGAAATTGTAGGCGGGAATCGAGAGTTACCGTGCTTAGTTCTTAGCTGACCTGTCTTGTGGACCAGCATGTTTTCACATCGTTCTACTTGTTGACAATCAAAATGTAACATGGCAGTGCTAAATGGGTATATTAAGGTAGGGTTATATTAAAAAGGGAAAGCGGGAAATAATCTGATTTCTCTCATAAATGATAGAGTTCATTGAAAAGGACTGACTCGTAATTTTCCCCCAAATTTTGTTTTTCAATTCTAGTGATCAAAATTTACTGTCTAATTTGTTTAAAGGGTCTCACAAAATTAAGGTTATACATATCACAGAAGCTCATTTTAGAGAGTTTGTGATTTGTTTTGTAAACAAAAATTGTGGTAAGTTATTGTTTACGAAGTTTTCAAAAGAAATGGACATCGATCTAAGTTTATCACATTTCAGGTATTCTTTAGGTAAAATGTGTCATCTAAAACTTAATTTGTGACCGTGCAAAATTAATATGCTTTAAATTACAAAACTAATATTTCACTGGTTTGTTTGTAAACAAAAAGACTCGAGTCTTTGTTTGCATAAAACAGAATTAAAGCTAAAATAGTGCTGTTATCCTTGCATTCAGAAGGATAAATTTTGCTGTCAACATTAATTGAGTTATATTTTTTATATTTAACATCAAAAAAATGATTTTGGTTTTCTTCAAAAAACGTGCATGAACCAGCCCCTTTAATTCATTTACAGGAAAGATTCAACCATATGGCCTACAGTGTCTATAGTTTTAACAATTCAGACAATTCATACTCTGTCTCTTAATGACCTCATTATTTAACAATGACCTTAATCTATTCTTCATAGGATTCATTACACATTAGTAAATGTAAGTTACCATTAGATCAAGTTTGAACCTCATTTTTCTAAAACAAAGGTACACTATTATGGTCATTGCTAGAAAACTTCAGGGGTTATATCTGATATCCAAGCATGCTTAACAAAATTTGAAATCCTAAGCAATAATCAATAACTCCGTAATCAAAATGAATGATCATTAGAAATCAAACACACAGACCAATGATGTTTCATTTTTGCAGATTGATATCAAGAGAAGACCTTGTGTCAATGTTCTTGGTGGACAGACATGGTATGCATGTACCCTGTTAACCCTTACAGCTGTTTGGGGTTGTTGCTGTAGTATTCAAATTTCAAGGAACTGTATAAAGTTTTAGCTGTAACAAGTCAAGTTTCATACCCTCTGACACAGCAAACTTGCGAGGCATCATGCATCTTAGCGCAATTGTCCTTTGATCGTAATAATGCAATAAAAATTTACCTTTCCACGAATACAATAAATTGCTATACTTTTGACAATGTATCAGATAACAGTCTTAAAAGAGTATGTCAACTTTATAGTGATTCTATTAAAGTTACTGTGTAATAAATCATGTTGGTCCCTCATGAAAGGAGAATATAACGAGCAGTGATCAATCTCATAACTCCTATAAGCAGTGCAAAATAGATTGTTGGACAAACACGGACCCCTGGACATACCAGAGGTGGGATCAGGTACCTAGGAGGAGTAAGCATCCCCTGTCAACCGGTCAAACCCGCCGTTAGCCCCATATTTCGATCAGGTAAACGGAGTTATTCGTAGTCAAAATCCGTGTGCCAAGAACGGCCTAACAATCGGTATGAAACACGTCAGACAGCATTTGACACAATGAAAGATTGTATATGCAAACTAGACCGTTATAACGACCATAGACTTTGTGAAATGCTGACATTAAACGAGACGGTTGAAACCCCTTCACCATCGACTTGTTTGTCAGTAGCCTCCCTCGATTAAAAAAAAGACCATACACAGAACAAGCTCTTGCGTATCGAATCATTTGAGAGATATAAACACAATATGCAGGTGATAATGGAATATTGCTACATAAATATGGGAAGTTGACGACAGAGAAGCTGAAATCATCCCGTCTGTCATAAAGTTGAGCTGTTAGTTTGTCATCAATATCTACTTTCAATAAAATAGCTAAGTATTAAGCAGAAGTGGACGACCCTGTGGTGTCTTTTATTTTGAGTTCATGGGTATATATGGAATCGATATATGAATTAAAGTTATTATTGTTAATAGATAAAACGTCGTCTATATATCTAAATGTCGAAATTTATTAAAAGATAAATAGATTTGTTCCACATCGTACCAAAAGTTGGGGTTCAAGAATATTCATACATTTGTAATCATCCAAAAGAAAAAAGAGAGTGAAACCCCCAATGGAACTAATCACAATACAAGTTTATGAATTTGGAACGGACATTAGAATTCTTATATATATATATATATATATATATATAATATATATATATATAGATTATCACTGTTCATTAATCAAATTTTGTCCAAGTCTTGTAGACAACTGAAATTACCGGTAGAACATTCTTCATTTATTACCTTTAACATTTCGAAATAGTCTTTCAAAATTAAACTCATCACAGTACAATGGCAAATGCATTCCATAACCCACAGCACCAGAATTACGACGTGAATATATGTACATTTCTTCATGTCCCAGTTTCAATGATTGATTTATGACACGGAATTCTGAACCTGCTGAATCTTCAGTAACCATCATTTTAATCATTGACAATTAATTTTCTCTTTGAAAAAGCAAATTGAAATTGTATATGTTCTAAGCTTAGAATTTAAATGTTTCCGTCTAGTATCAACCCAATGGGTAAAGTACAATGATCGGATAGCAGCATGTACTTGTGTATGTGAAATTTACGCAAAATTGACATCGTCATATTAAAAAAAAGTCAAACAGTAACACACTCGGAGAGAGAGAGAGAGAGAGAGAGAGAGAGAGAGAGAGAGAGATTGCTCCTTTGAATTTAGATGCGGTTTGTATTTTATAATATGTTACACAGAACAGTTTCTTCAATATTAGATCCGCCACTTCATCATTTGCATTATGATGTCAAAACATAGAATATGACGTCGCATGTCATTAATTGAACTCGATTTGAAACCCGTGTCAAAATATGGCTGTGGTATCCTAAAAAGTATTCTTGGAGGTGAAATTTGGGAAATTTCCACAGTGAACTGATTATTTCAATAGAACAGAACGATAACACGTATTGGCAGTCTTTGGCATGGCTTTACTTAATAAAAACATATTTCCAATTCAACGACAATGTTCATATCAATACAAACCATCAGTTTGTATATCATATACACTCTGTAATGAAATGCATGATCTACAACGACTTTTGGATAGTAATGTTGTAGCATCAATAGTCCATGTATGTTTGAGTCAATCAATCAATAATTCATTCAATATTTTCAATCAATCAATATATCAATCAATAATTCATTCAATAATTCATTCAATATTTCCAATCAATATTTAAATCCACCAATGTGTAAATCAATCAATAATTCATTCAATATTTTCAATCAATCAATCAATCAATCAATATTTCAATCCACCAATGTGTCAATCAATTAATAATTCACTCAATATTTTCAATCAATCAATATTTCAATCAATCAATCATTCAATGTCAATAAGCGCAATTATTGGCCACGGACCTGGACTGAAACAAAATCTGTGGCAGGCTTAGTAAAATTTGGCCATATGTCTTCATGTATGTATAAGAAATGTTAACATACATGAAGACATCCGCCACAAGCGGGCAAAATTTTGCTCGAGCCATGACAGGGAGACTGCTTATCAAATAGTAGTTAGGTTAAGGAAATATTCTAGCGTTTCTTTGGACAATGCTGAGCAATCCATCCCAGATAGTGTTTAAAAACATAACCTGAGCAATATCAGACAATACATACATGCACTGAAATTTGGAAGAGCATTGTTAAAGACCTAGGTATTTTATGTATTCGGCATTGTGTGATGTTACGAATGGAGCTAAAGATTTGATAATACTCGTACGTGCGTTGTCTGCTGCAATATTGAGAACGTATGTGTATAGTAACGCCTGGGAAGGACCTGGGACGATATGAACCGAGTTTGTGGAAGAAGTTTGTAAATAGGCATCCTGGCAATAGTTAATTTCAGAAATGTTTACAATGTAGCCAATGGCGTTGTACCAATACGGCCCCCCTCCCCAATTAATATAACATCAGGCTTGCCCCTTTATGCAACAATAGGCTCCACCTCCTTCCACACCATACCACTCTTACCACACAAAAAAGATGTGCTGTAGTAAATCCATATACGGCGGGCAGGATAATGAATAATGGAAGAGGCAATAATCCAGACAGTAGTATTGAATTAGGACGCACAATATTGCAGGTATACTTAAAATTTGAATTTTTAGGCTCTGATATAGGCATTAAATGATTCACATTTCCATTTGCCTCTAGCCTTAATTTCGTATTGGGGATCTAGACCGATGAATTCAATAGGCCTGTGCAATAATGATGCAAGTTGATATTTTGCGAGCGGTTTGGCATTAAAGTGGCAATAAAATGGGCCACGTGATTGATCTAATGGACAAAAAATGGTGCATGTGCTTGAACAATGAATCTGCTCGTGAGTTGAGTAAAATGTGCAACATAGAACCCCTATTGCATTGATGTTTTGAGCCAGTTATAAACAACGAAATATGTACATCGCCTATTGGTACGTGATTGTACAATAGTGTAGGAGCGGCATGACTAGCAACAACCCGCAACAATGCAAAAAATGCCAACTGAAATGCAGTGGGAAACGTGGCGGCTTCGTATGAACTTGAACAAACTATTGGTAATATAGATATTAACTAGGTTCAGTATACGAAGAGTGATAGGGAAACGGGCATGCTTTACTAGGTTCAGCCTATGGAATCCCCCCTGTAGGATTGAGCTTACTATGAAGGTTTTGTGTTGTCAATACCGCCCTCTAACTGAATTTTATTACTAATGCACCTAGCCGTTGAAAACGATACCTAGGTGGCACTTAAGAAAGCAAAATAGTTGATACACTGGTGAACTGGTGGGAGCCAACATAGCTGGAATTCATATTTGGTACGAAAGTTTGAAAAGAGTTTGTGCCCATGTGATAAGTTGATGCTGTGTGGTTGAAGGCATGGGCCTTTAAAGTGATGATCGCAACATTTGAGGTCAATGAATCCATAATTCACTGAATATTTTGAATCAAAGAATGAATATCTAAATGTACCAATGTGTATGTACCAATGTGTCTGTGGTTTTTCACCGATTTGAAGGGTTACCTGGTAGGAAACCTAGGATTGCATATATACATGAGCCATAACTCAGCATCAATGGAACCAAAGGAGGTTGAGTGATTTTGTTGTTGTTGGCCTGAACACCTATCTTACTCGAGCCGGTTAGAACTTGTGCTACGATCATGTGCTATGCGAATGGCATGACTATATTTTTTAGATGCCCTGGATGTCAGAAGGGTGCCTAGCTAAATATATACTTGCAAATATAAAAAAAATCCATCTATGGAATTATGAATCGTGGGAATGTTTTTATGTTTGATGATGGGTTCGAGAACTAATTGACCTTGTATGATTGAAAATTTGTGCGTATCATGGTTGTTGTGTGATTGTGAATTCGAGAGTTAAGATAAATTTACAAAATGCTTTGCCCAAATTTTATCTTTGATGGCTTGAGAAACGTGAGCCCCAAGTTCATCAGTAATGCTTGTAATAACAAGATGTGTTTGTAAAACATACATGTATATGCCCCCATGGTGCAAAATTGAAAACGGGTATACACGTGCCTAATTTGATTGATAGTAGTATCACCAATTCGAAATAGAGCAGACAATATCTTCCAATGTCAGGAGTGGATTGACCAAGTGACCTAAAAATCAATGGGGGTCATCTACTTCTTATGCTGTACCAGTGTACCAGATTTGGTGTCAGTCAAGCGAAGAATTCTTAAAATTAGGAAACAATTAAACCATTGACCACAAAATCAATAGGGGTCATCTTCTCCTTAAGATGTACCGGTGTACCAAATTTGATGTCTGTCAAGCAAAGGGTTCTCAAAATATCGATTGGACAGTATATTTCTATGTCCAGTTTGACCATTGACCTTTAGTCATGTGACCCCAAAATCAAGGGGGTCATCTCCTGAAGATGCACCAGTGTACCAAATTTGATGTCTGTCAAGCAAAGGGTTATCTAGATAGAGTGGTCAATATATACATTACATATGTCCAGTTTGACCCTTGGCCTTTAACCATGTGACCTAAAATCAAGAGGGGTCATCTTCTGATGATGTACCAGTGTACCAAGTTTGATGTCGGTCAAGCAAAGGGTTCTCTAGACATTGAGTGGTCAGTATATAATTTCTATGTCCAGTTTGACCCTTGACCATGTGACCTCAAAATCAATAGGGGTCATCTACTCTTTGGGATGTACCAGTGTATTAAGTTTGATGTCTGTCAACCAAAGGGTTCTCAAGATATTGAGCAGACTAGGTCTTCCTATGTCCAGAGAAGATTGACCCTTGACCGGAAAAACAATAGGGGTCCTCGTCAACTCATAACCAAGTTAACAACCCCCATATAAAATATCATTACAATGAAGTAATTGGTGATATTGAGCGGGCAACACGTAGTCTGCCAACCATCAGGTGCAAACTAATGTATGCCCCTCTTCCTTGAAAAGGGGAGGGGGACATAATAATTATATTATAATAAATAACCATTAAGCACTGCACACAATAAAAATGATACAGCGTGTTATGAAAGTAGTAAAAGGAAATTACCATAGCATTAAGACAGGTAATATCAAAACAATGCTAGCAAAACATCAATAATGTGAAATGAAATTACGAAAATTAAAAACATGCTGTGCATTAAGAAAGGGGATTTTCACCTGTTATGAAGGGTGTCGTCGGTGGCTGTGTGGGTGCAGTGGTTTCCGCGATTAGACTGGGAGGCTACCTTTGTGATTAAATGATAGCTGTGTCCTATATGCCCATCTGGTTCTCCTCTTGGGGTTGACTTGATGTCGGACGGGGCTGAATTGCAGGGGTGAGATTCTGTATGGGCAATGACCGAAGAGCTGGAATGTTGTGCCGGTCTAGCGTAAGGCGATTTAGATGGGCGCTTGGTACGTCGCAACATTTTCTACGAAGTTGAACAATATTATCAGAGAAATAATATGAATCAGCACGTGTTGTCGGGTTAGCTAAGTAGGCCTAAATATAAACATTACGATCTTACAGATAAGTTTAAAAATAAACAAAATTAATGCTTAAACATTACAGTAGATGTATGGGAATAGAATTGCAACCCTTAAGAGTTAATTCAATAATATCAAAAGAACCGACCATGATGCCATACACGGCGTGTACAATATAGCGGTAGAGATGAAGCGAGTCGCCTTGTAAAACCCATGAAGAAAAATGTTAAGCTGTCAAATTAATGAAAAATAATTGAACGTAAATACGTACCGCAGTTTTGATATGTTTTTACTATACCCGAATATATGGTGAATCAGTCGAGGACGGGGTGATGATGTTGAATTAAAATTCCAGATCTGTTCAATTTGGATTTTCGTTGACATGCAACTCCAAAAGAATGTGCTACACGGGCAGATGAAAACAAACGGTATTCTCGCGAGATTATACTTACTTGGGTGAAACGTCACCAATAGATAATATATTTCTGGAATAATTGTTGGCGTATAATACGCCATATTCAACTCGAAAAGGACCGGCAATTTAGCGCTTGCGCACTATATATACCCAGGAATTAGAAAGAGGGAAAGTGTCATAATAGGTATTTGGGGGGATAGTGTCAAAACCGCGCAATTCAATTGATTGCAAGAGTTATGTTTCTTTGCCTGAACAACAAATACTTGTTCTGTTCATTTC